>NC_053028.1:521540077-521776447 GCF_003073215.2 Triticum urartu | reverse complement strand
AAAAAAAGAGGCCAAAGAAGCCGAAATAAAAAGAGGCCATAAAAAGAGAAAAGGCCCAAATAAAAAATGATGAGAGAAAAAGAGAGAAGGGACAATGTTACTATCCTTTTACCACACTTGTGCTTTAAAGTAGCACCATGATCTTCATAGTAGAGAGTCTCCCATGTTATCACTTTCATATACTAGTGGGAATTTTTCATTATAGAACTTGGCTTGTATATTCCAATCATGGGCTTACTCAAGTTCCCTAGGTCTTCGTGAGCAAGCAAGTTGGATGCACACGCACTAGTTTCTTTTGTTGATCTTTCATACATTTATAGCTCTAGTGCATCCGTTGCATGGCAATCCCTACTCACTCACATTGATATCTATTGATGTGCATCTCCATAGCCCGTAGATACGCTTAGTTGATGTGAGACTATCTTCTCCTTTTTGTCTTCTCCACAACCACCATTCTATTCCACCTATAGTGCTATATCCATGGCTCACGCTCATGTATTGCGTGAAGATTGAAAAAGTTTTGAAAAAGTTAGAGTATGAAACAATTGCTTGGCTTGTCATCGGGGTTGTGCATGATTTAAATATTTTGTGTGGTGAAGATAGAGCATAGCTAGACTATATGATTTTGTAGGGATAACTTTCTTTGGCCATGTTATTTTGAGAAGACATAATTGCTTTGTTAGTATGCTTGAAGTATTATTTTTTTTATGTCAATAGAAACTTTTGTCTTGAATCTTTCGAATCTGAATATTCATATCACAATTAAGAAGATTTGCATTGAAATTATGCCAAGTAGCACTCCGCATCAAAAATTCTCTTTTTATCATTTACCTACTCGAGGACGAGCAGAAATTAAGCTTGGGGATGCGTGATACGTCTCCAACGTATCTATAATTTTTGATTGCTCCATGCTATATTATCTACTGTTTTGGACTATATTGGGCTTTATTTTCCACTTTTATATTATTTTTGGGACTAACCTATTAACCAGAGTCCAAACGGAATAAAACCTTTGGGAACGTGATTTTCTCACCGAACGTGATCCAGGAGACTTGGACCCTACTCCAAGGAGTCAAAGAGGCGGTCACAAGGGTGGGGGCGCCCCCCCCTAGGGCACGCCCCCTGCCTCGTGGGCCCCGCGGTGCTCCACCGACATACTCCTTCCTCCTATATATACCTACGTACCCCCAAACGATGAGAACAGGAGCCAAAAACCTAATTCCACCGCCGCAACTTTCTGTATCCACGAGATCCCATCTTGGGGCCTGTTCCGGAGCTCCGCCGGAAGAGGGCCATCATCACGGAGGGCTTCTACATCATCATAGCCCCTCCGATGAAGTGTGAGTAGTTTACCTCAGACCTTCGGGTCCATAGTTAGTAGCTAGATGGCTTCTTCTCTCTCTTTGAATCCCAATACAAAGTTCTCCCCCTCTCTTGTGGAGATCTATTCGATGTAATCTTCTTTTTGCGGTGTGTTTGTTGAGAACGATGAATTGTGGGTTTATGATCAAGTCTATCTATGAATAATATTTGAATCTTCTCTGAATTCTTTTATGTATGATTGGTTATCTTTGCAAGTCTCTTCGAATTATCTGTTTGGTTTGGCCAACTAGATTGGTAGTTCTTGCCATGGGAGAAGTGCTTAGCTGTGGGTTCGATCTTGCGGTGTCCTTTCCTAGTGACAGAAGGGGCAGCAAGGCACGTATTGCATCGTTTCCATCGATGATAACAAGATGGGGTTTATTTCATATTGCATGAATTTATCTCTCTACATCATGTCATCTTGCTTAAGGCGTTACTCTATTTTTAACTTAATACTCTAGATGCATGCTGGATAGCGGTCGATGAGTGGAGTAATAGTAGTAGATGCAGAATCGTTTCGGTCTACTTGTCATGGACGTGATGCCATGATCATGCCTAGATATTCTCATAACTATGCTCAATTCTGTCAATTGCTCAACAGTAATTTGTTCACCCACCATAGAATACTTATGCTCTCGAGAGAAGACACTAGTGAAACCTATGGCCCCCGGGTCTATTCTCATCGTATCAATCTCCATCACTTTAATCTTGCTTTGCCTTTTACTTTGCTTTTACTTTTTACTTTGCATCTTTATACCAAAAATAACAAAAATATTATATCTATCAAATCTCATTCTCGTAAGTGACCGGGAAGGGATTGACAACCCCTAATCGCGTTGGTTGCGAGTAGCTATCGTTTTGTGCAGGTACGAGGGACTTGAGCTGGCCTCCTACTGGATTGATACCTTGGTTCTCAAAAACTGAGGGAAATACTTACGCTACTCTGTTGCATCATCCCTTCCTCTTCGGGGAAAACCAACGCAAGCTCAAGACGTAGCATAAGGGTCATTAGTGCTTGAACAGACAAGTACCCAACTAGTTATGTTATATTACATGGGTAGTAAGAAACATCTTCCAGGGAGAATAGTTCTGTTAAGGGTTCCTTTCCCTGGGTACGCATGCCCTAAAGTGCATGTCCGGACTGCGAGAGGAAACGCAGGCAAAAACATCTGGGGGCACGTATGGAAAATAAAAAATCATCTTTTGTTCACCGACCGAATATTCCCTTAAGAATGCTAGCTTTCGGCTTCACCCAGTCCGAGGCACACATCCGGCTAACCCGGCAGTAACAATCGCAGAGGTGCTCCCCTTATGCCCTAGCCGAATTAACGGGAACGTAGGGCATAAATACAAGAGCCAGGCAACCCAGCTTGGCCAAAACTTAAGTCATATCGATGCATATAATGGCGAAGAAAAGGTACATGCGGAAGAATAAAACATGTGCGAGGCATGAAGCCGAGATAATAATTAAGCTTCTGTGTAAGAAGCCCCCAGGTATAATGAGCGCGGTTAGCACGTCAATAGTGTGCGAGCAAGGCACAAGTTGGCCCTTGAAGGCCTTCAGAAAGAATAAAATAAAGAAAGAGAAAAAAGAGAGATAATGTATATGCGAAAAATGGACAGAGGAAGGAGACGAACATAGAGGCCGGCACTAGGCGTAGAATCTTCGGAGCCTGGCTGTGTTCCATGGGTTCGGCTCAAGTCGATTATTCGATGCATCCCGCAAACGGTGCACTCCACCGGTCAGAACTTGGTCAATAATGAAGGGACCTTCCCATTTGGGCTCGAGCTTGGTCTTTTTCTTCTCCGGCAGGCGTAGAACTAGCTCGCCAACGTTATAAGTTTTGGCCCGTACTTCTCTGCTTTGGTATCTTCGAGCCTGTTGCTGATAGAATGCGGAACGGGCTTTTGCCACGTCGCGCTCCTCCTCCAGGGTGTCCAGACTGTTCTGCCGATCGAGCTCGGCTTCTCTTTCTTCGTACATGCACACTCGAGGTGAGTCATGAATTATGTCGCAGGGCAGAACCGCCTCTGCGCCGTACACCATAAAGAAGGGTGTGTATCCGATAGTACGATTCGGCGTGGTCCGTAGCCCCTAGAGTACGGAGTCGAGCTCCTCTACCCAGTGCGTGTTAGACTCCTTTAAGGACCGCACTAATCTGGGTTTGATGCCGCTCATGATAAGACCATTTGCTCGCTCAACTTGGCCGTTGGTTTGTGGGTGATAGACAGAAGCATAATCGAGCTTGATGCCCATGTTGCTGCACCAGAGTTTTACCTCGTCGGCCGTAAAGTTCGTGCCGTTGTTAGTGATGATGCTCTGGGGGACACCATAACGGTGTACAACCCCGGATATGAAGTCTATCACCAGTTCGGATTCGGCCGTTTTAACAGGTTTGGCTTCTATCCATTTGGTGAATTTATCCACCATGACCAGTAAGTATTTTTTCTTATGGGTTCCTCCTTTAAGGGGTCCAACCATGTCAAGCCCCCAGACCGCGAAGGGCCAGGTAATGGGGATTGTTTGGAGGGCGGTGGGTGGCATGTGGCTTTGGTTTGCAAAAAGCTGGCAGCCGACGCAGTGTTGGACCAAGTCATGTGCATCTACCCGGGCCGTCGGCCAATAAAAAACTGTACGGAAGGCCTTGCTTACAAGGGCCCGGGCTGCGGCGTGGTGGCCGCCGAGTCCGGCGTGAATTTCTACCAAAAGTTTCCGCCCTTCCTCTTTAGAGATGCACCTTTGAAGGACTCCGGTAGTGCTTTTTTTATACAGCTCTCCCTCATGGACCATGTAGGCTTTAGATCGCCGCACTATGCAACGTGCCTCATTTTGGTCCTCGGGAAGTTCCTGCCTAGTTAGGTAGGCCAGGAATGGTTCTGTCCACAGGGCGATGATGGCCATTATTACGTGGGCTGAAGGTGTTATTTCGGTGGTAGAGCCTCCGATTATGTTAGGGTGTTCGGTATCGAGCATTTTGGTCGGGTCCGGGCTATTTTTACCGGTGTCCCCTTCCCATACCACGGATGGCTTAAACAACCTTTCCAAAAAGATGTTGGGGGGGATCACACCGCATTTTGCGCCGATGCGGGCAAGGATATCCGTCGCCTGATTGTTTTCTCGAGCCACATGGTGAAATTCGAGCCCCTCGAACCGAGCTGACATCTTTAGGACGGCGTTGCGATAGGCCGCCATCTTCGGATCCTTGGCATCGAAGTCTCCATTTATTTGGGATATTGCGAGGTTTGAATCCCCACGCACCTCCAGGCGTTGAATGCCCATGGAAACTGCCATCCGGAGACCATGTAACAGGGCTTGTATTCGGCTGCATTGTTGGAGTCTGTATACAGTATCTGTAGTACGTATTGAACTGTATCTCTGGTTGGGGACGTCAGGACGACGCCAGCCCCTAGACCAGCCAGCATTTTGGAGCCGTCGAAGTGCATGATCCAATTGGAGTATGCGTCGTACTCTTTAGGGAGTTCGGCTTCCGTCCATTCGGCGATAAAGTCGGCCAATACTTGCGATTTAATGGCTCGCCGGGGTTTGTATGTTATGTCCAACGGGAGGAGCTCAATGGCCCATTTGGCAATACGGCCCGTGGCGTCGCGGTTGTTTATAATATCATTAAGTGGCACTTCCGAGGCTACTGTAATTGAACACTCTTGAAAGTAGTGTCGCAGCTTCCGGGATACCATGAATACCGCATAGGCTATGTTTTGATAATGGGTACCGTGATTTGCATGGAGTGAGGACAGTGGATACATAATATACCGGCTTTTGAAGGGGGGAATTTATGTCCGTCCGCTTCTCGTTCGACGACAAGCACTGCGCTTACAACCTGATGAGTTGTTGCAATGTACCACAGTATTGGTTCACCGATGTTAGGCGCGGCCAGGATTGGGTTGGTTGCCAGTATGGCTTTTACTTCTTCCAATCCGGCTGTGGCAGCGTCTGTCCACTCGAAGTGCTCGGTGCGTCGAAGGAGGCGATAAAGGGGTAATGCCTTTTCTCCTAAGCGGGAGATAAAGCGGCTTAGAGCCGCCACACATCCAGTTAATTTCTGGATTTGTTTGAGGTCCGTTGGGATAGCCAACTGTGACAGAGCTCGGATTTTGGCCGGATTTGCTTCAATTCCTCTACTGGAGACAATGAAACTCATGAGCTTTCTGACTGGTACGCCGAAAACGCATTTTTCCGGATTGTGCTTGATGTCGTATGTTCGGAGGTTGTCGAATGTGAGCCTCAAGTCGTCTATTAGCTAGTCGACGTGTTTGGTTTTGACGACCACATCATCTACATATGCCTCTACTGTTTTGCCGATCTGGTTCTCCAGACATGTCTAAATCATGCGCTGATATGTTGCGCCGGCGTTTTTGAGCCCACAAGGCATTGTGTTGAAACAGAAGGGGCCGTATGGTGTGATAAATGCCGTTGCGGCTTAGTCGGACTCCGCCATCTTGATTTGGTGGTAGCCGGAGTATGCGTCGAGGAAACACAATGAATCGTGTCCTGCGGTAGCATCTAATTTGATCAATGCGGGGGAGGGGGAAGGGATCCTTTGGGCAAGCCTTGTTGAGGTCCTTGAAATCGACACATAGGCGCCAGGATTTGTCCTTCTTTGGTACCATCACCAGGTTTGCTAGCCAGTCCGGGTGTTTTATTTCTCTAATGAATCTGGCCTCCAATAACTTGGCTAGTTCCTCTCACATAGCTTGTCTCTTAGGTTTAGAGAAACGCCAAAGAGTCTGCTTGACCGGCTTGAATCCCTTTAGAATATTAAGGCTGTGTTCGGCCAGCCTTCATGGGATTCCTGGCATGTCTGAGGGGTGCCAGGTGAATATGTTCCAATTCTCGCGCAGGAACTCTCGTAGTGCGGCGTCCACGGCGGGGTTTAACTGTGCCCCGATGGATGCTGTTTTTGTAGGGTCCGTTGGGTGGACTTGGAATTTGACTATTTCATCCGCTGGTTTAAAAGAGGTGGACTTGGATCTCTTGTCAAGTATCACGCCATCCCTGTCCACTTTGGAGCGTAGCGCAGTTAATTCCTCGGCCGAAAGGGCTTCGGATAATGCCTCGAGGGCTAATGCAGCTATTTTTTTGGCGCGGAGTGCTGTGTCCAGATCACTAGCGAGAGTGATGATTCCATTAGGCCCGGGCATTTTGAGCTTCATGTACCCGAATTGGGGTATGGCTTGGAAGATCGTGAATGCCTCCCGCCCTAAAAGGGCGTGGTATCCGCTACTGAACGGGGCCACTTGGAATGTAATCTCTTCGGACCTATAGTTCTCCGGCGTGCCGAATACCACAGCTAGTGTGATTTTCCCAGCACAGTGTGCCTCCCGACTGTGGATGATTCCTCTGAAGGTTGTGCTACTTTGCTCAATGCGGTTCCGGTCTATTTCCATTTTTTTGAAGAGTTTCCTCATAGATGAGGTTTAATCCACTGCCACCGTCCATGAGTACTTTGGTGAGTCGAAAGTCGTCCACAATTGGACTGAGGAATAGTGCAGCTGGTGCTCGGGCTGTTCGGAATTTAGGTTCGTCACTGGCATTGAAGGTAATAGCCGTGTCACCCCATGGATTTAATGCTGCCACGTGGCAGATTTCGGCAATGCTACGGAGTGTTCGCTTGCGCCTATTATTTGATGCGAAGGTCTCAAAGACTGGTAATACCGTATTGTTATCCCTGGGATGGTGCTTTGTGGCATCTGGGATGAGAAGATCCTCGCCGCTTTTGGCCACCTCCGGAGTATCCAACATGCTCTAAGGATGTGTTTTGGTATGGTATCCGCTGTACTATGAATTTTGTAGGGTCCGTTGAGCCATCCCTCCAATACGGTTCCACGCCCTGTAGAGGGTTTTTGCTGTTGGAAATATGCCCTAGAGGCAATAATAAAATGGTTATTAATATATTTCTTTGTTCATGATAATTGTCTATTGTTCATGCTATAATTGTGTTATCCAGAAATCGTAATGCATGTGTGAATACATAGACCACTACACGTCCCTAGTGAGCCTCTAGTTGACTAGCTCGTTGATCAAAAGATAGTCATGGTTTCATGACTATGGACATTGGATGTCATTGATAACGGGATCACATCATTAGGAGAATGATGTGATGGACAAGACCCAATCCTAAGCATAGCTCAAAGATCGTGTAGTTCGTTTGCTATAGCTTTTCCGAATGTCAAGTATCATTTACTTAGACCATGAGATTGTGCAACTCCCGGATACCGTAGGAGTGCTTTGGGTGTGCCAAACGTCACAACGTAACTGGGTGACTATAAAGGTACACTACAGGTATCTCCGAAAGTGTCTGTTGGGTTGGCACGAATCGAGACTGGGATTTGTCACTCCGTATGACGGAGAGGTATCTCTGGGCCCACTCAGTAATGCATCATCATAATGAGCTCAATGTGACCAAGTGGTTGATCACGGGATCATGCATTACGGTACAAGTAAAGTGACTTGCCGGTAACGAGATTGAACGAGGTATTGGGATACCGACGATCGAGTCTTGGGCAAGTAACGTACTGATTGACAAAGGGAATTGTGTACGGGATTGATCGAATCCTCGACATCGTGGTTCATCCGATGAGATCATCGAGGAGCATGTGGGAGCCAACATGGGTATCCAGATCCCGCTATTGGTTATTGACCGGAGAGTCGTCTCGGTCATGTCTGCGTGTCTCCCGAACCCGTAGGGTCTACACACTTAAGGTTCGGCGACGCTAGGGTTGTTGAGATATTAGTATACGGTAACCCGAAAGTTGTTCGGAGTCCCTGATGAGATCCCGGACATCACAAGGAGTTCCGGATTGGTCCGGAGGTGAAGATTTATATATAGGAAGTCAAGTTTCGGCCATCGAGAAGGTTTTCGGGGTAATCGGTATTGTACCGGGACCACCGGAAGGGTCCCGGGGGTCCACCGGGTGCGGCCACCTATCCCGGAGGGCCCCATGGGCTGAAGTGGGAGGGGAACCAGCCCTAGATGGGCTAGTGCGCCCCCCATGGGCCTCCCCTGCGCCTAGGGTTGGAAACCCTAGGGGTGGGGTGCCCCACTTGGCTTGGGGGCACTCCACCCCCCTTGGCCGCCGCCCCCCTTGGAGATTCAATCTCCTAGGGCCGGCGCCCCCCTAGGAGTCCTATAAATAGTGGGGGGGAGGGAGGGCAGCCGCACGCTAGCCCCTGGCGCCTCCCTCTCCCTCCCGTGACACTCCTCCCTCTCCCTGAGCTTGGCGAAGCCCTGCCGAGATCACCGTTGCTTCCACCACCACGCCATCGTGCTGCTGGATCTTCATCAACCTCTCATTTCCCCTTGTTGGATCAAGTTGGAGGAGACGTCTTCCCAACCGTACGTGTGTTGAACGCGGAGGTGCCGTCCATTCGGCGCTAGGTCATCGGTGATTTGGATCACGACGAGTACGACTCCATCAACCCCGTTCTCCTGAACGCTTCCGCGCGCGATCTACAAGGGTATGTACATGCACTCCCCTCTCCCTCATTGCTAGATGACTCCATAGATTGATCTTGGTGGTGCGTAGAAAATTTTAAAATTCTGCTACGTTCCCCAACAGTGGCATCATGAGCTAGGTCTATGCGTAGTTTCTATGCGCGAGTAGAACACAAAGCAGTTGTGGGCGTGGATATTGTCAATTTGCTTGCTGTTACTAGTCTTATCTTGATTCGGCAGCATCGTGGGATGAAGCGGCCCGGACCGACCTTACACGTACGCTTACGTGAGACTGGTTCCACCGATTGACATGCACTAGTTGCATAAGGTGGCTGGCGGGTGTCTGTCTCTCCCACTTTAGTCGGATCGGATTCGATGAAAAGGGTCCTTATGAAGGGTAAATAGAAATTGGCATATCACGTTGTGGTTTTAGCGTAGGTAAGAAACATTCTTGCTAGAAACCTATAGCAGCCACGTAAAAACTTGCAACAATAATTAGAGGACGTCTAACTTGTTTTTGCAGCATGTGTCGTGTGATATGATATGGCCAAAAGGATGTGATGAATGATATATGTGATGTATGAGATTGATCATGTTCTTGTAATAGGAATCACGACTTGCATGTCGATGAGTATGACAACCGGCAGGAGCCATAGGAGTTGTCTTTATTTATTTATGACCTGCGTGTCAACATAAACGTCATGTAATTACTTTACTTTATTGCTAAAGCGTTAGCCATAGTAGTAGAAGTAATAGATGGCGAGACAACTTCAAGAAGACACGATGATGGAGGTCATGATGATGGAGATCATGGTGTCATGCCGGTGACAACGATGATCATGAAGCCCCAAAGATGGAGATCAAAAGGAGCAAATGATATTGGCCATATCATGTCACTATTTGATTGCATGTGATGTTTATCATGTTTTACATCTTATTTGCTTAGAACGATGGTAGCTTAAATAAGATGATCCCTCATAATAATTTCAAGAAAGTGTTCCCCCTAACTGTGCACCGTTGCGAAGGTTCTTTGTTTCGAAGCACCACGTGATGATCGGGTGTGATAGATTCTAACGTTCGAATACAACAGGTGTAAGCCAGATTTACACACGCAATACACTTAGGTTAACTTGACGAGCCTAGCATGTACAGACATTGCCTCGAAACACGGAAGACCGAAAGGTCGAGCATGAGTCGTATAGAAGATACGATCAACATGAAGATGTTCACCGATGTTGACTAGTCCATCTCACGTGATGATCGGACATGGCCTAGTTGACTCGGATCATGTTTCACTTAGATGACTGGAGGGATGTCTATCTGAGTGGGAGTTCATTGAATAATTTGATTAGATGAACTTAATTATCATGAACTTAGTCTAAAATCTTTACAATATGTCTTGTAGATCAAATGGCCCACGTTGTCCTCAACTTCAACGCATACCTAGAGAAAACCAAGCTAAAAGATGATGGAAGCAACTATACGGACTGGGTCCGGAACCTGAGGATCATCCTCATAGCTGCCAAGAAAGATTATGTCCTAGAAGCACCGCTAGGTGACGCACCCATCCCAGAGAACCAAGACATTATGAACGCTTGGCAGTCACGTGCTGATGATTACTCCCTCGTTCAGTGCGGCATGCTTTACAGCTTAGAACTGGGGCTCCAAAAGCGTTTTGAGAGACACGGAGCATATGAGATGTTCGAAGAGCTGAAAATGGTTTTCCAAGCTCATGCCCGGGTCGAGAGATATGAAGTCTCCGACAAGTTCTTCAGCTGTAATATGGAGGAAAATAGTTCTGTCAGTGAGCACATACTCAAAATGTCTGGGTTGCATAACCGCTTGACTCAGCTGGGAGTTAATCTCCCGGATGACGCGGTCATTGACAGAATCCTTCAGTCGCTTCCACCGAGCTACAAGATCTTTATGATGAACTTCAATATGCAGGGGATGGAAAAGACCATTCCTGAGGTATATTCAATGCTGAAATCAGCGGAGGTGGAAATCAAAAAGGAACATCAAGTGTTGATGGTGAATAAAACCACTAAGTTCAAGAAAGGCAAGGGTAAGAAGAACTTCAAGAAGGACGACAAGGGGGTTGCCGCGCCCGGTAAGCAAGCTGCCGGGAAGAAGTCAAAGAATGGACCCAAGCCTGAGACTGAGTGTTTTTATTGCAAGGAAAGTGGTCACTGGAAGCGGAACTGCCCCAAATACTTAGCGGACAAGAAGGCCGGCAACACTAAAGGTATATGTGATATACATGTAATTGATGTATACCTTACCAGTACTCGTAGTAGCTCCTGGGTATTTGATACCGGTGCGGTTGCTCACATTTGTAACTCAAAGCAGGAGCTGCGGAATAAGTGGAGACTGGCGAAGGATGAGGTGACGATGCGCGTCGGGAATGGTTCCAAGGTCGATGTGATCGCCGTCGGCACGCTACCTCTACATTTACCTACGGGATTAGTTTTAAACCTCAATAATTGTTATTTAGTGCCAGCTTTGAGCATGAACATTGTATCAGGATCTCGTTTCGAGATGGCTACTCATTTAAATCCGAGAATAATGGTTGTTCTATTAATATGAGAGATATGTTTTATGGTCATGCTCCGCTGGTAAATGGTTTACTCTTAATGAATCTCGAGCGTAATGTTACACATATTCATAGTGTGAATACCAAAAGATGTAAGGTTGATAATGATAGTCCCACATACTTGTGGCACTGCCGCCTTGGTCACATAGGTGTCAAATGCATGAAGAAGCTCCATGCAGATGGACTTTTGGAGTCTCTTGATTACGAATCATTTGACACGTGTGAACCATGCCTCATGGGTAAAATGACCAAGACTCCGTTCTCAGGAACAATGGAGCGAGCAACCAACTTATTGGAAATCATACATACTGATGTGTGCGGTCCAATGAGTGTTGAGGCTCGTGGTGGTTACCGTTATGTTCTCACCCTCACTAATGACTTGAGTAGATATGGGTATGTCTACTTAATGAAGCACAAGTTTGAGACCTTTGAAAAGTTCAAGGAATTTCAGAGTGAGGTTGAGAATCAACGTGACAGGAAAATCAAATTCTTGCGATCAGATCGTGGAGGAGAATCCTTGAGTCACGAATTTGGCACACACTTAAGAAAATGTGGAATAGTTTCACAACTCACGCCGCCTGGAACACCTCAGCGTAATGGTGTGTCCAAACGTCGTAATCGCACTCTATTGGATATGGTGCGATCTATGATGTCTCTTACCGATCTACCGCTGTCATTTTGGGGCTATGCTTTAGAGACTGCCGCATTCACTTTAAATAGGGCCCCGTCGAAATCCATTGAGACGACACCGTATGAATTATGGTTTGGGAAGAAACCTAAGCTGTCATTTCTAAAAGTTTGGGGATGTGATGCTTATGTGAAGAAACTTCAACCTGAAAAGCTCGAACCCAAATCGGAAAAATGCGTCTTCATAGGATACCCTAAAGAAACTATTGGGTATACCTTCTACCTCAGATCCGAAGGCAAGATCTTTGTTGCCAAGAATGGATCCTTTCTAAAGAAAGAGTTTCTCTCTAAAGAAATAAGTGGGAGGAAAGTAGAACTTGATGAAGTATTACCTCTTGAACCGGAGAGTGGCACAGCTCAGGAAATTGTTCCTGAAGTGCCTGCACCGACTAGAGAGGAAGTTAATGATGATGATCATGAAACTTCAGATCAAGTTGCTACTGAACTTCGTAGGTCCACGAGGACACATTCTACACCAGAGTGGTACGGCAACCCTGTCTTGGAAATCATGTTATTAGACAACGGTGAACCTTCGAACTATGAAGAAGCGATGGCGGGCCCGGATTCCGACAAATGGCTGGAAGCCATGAAATCCGAGATAGGATCCATGTATGAAAACGAAGTATGGACTTTGACTGACTTGCCCGATGATCGGAGAGCCATAGAAAATAAATGGATCTTTAAGAAGAAGACAGACGCGGATGGTAATGTGACCATCTATAAAGCTCGGCTTGTCGCTAAGGGTTATCGACAAGTTGAAGGGGTTGACTACGATGAGACTTTCTCACCCGTAGCGAAGCTGAAGTCCGTCCGAATCATGTTAGCAATTGCCGCATTCTATGATTATGATATATGGCAAATGGACGTCAAAACGGCATTCCTTAATGGTTTCCTTAAGGAAGAATTGTATATGATGCACCCGGAAGGTTTTGTCGATCCTAAGAATGCTGACAAGGTGTGCAAGCTCCAACGCTCGATTTATGGGCTAGTGCAAGCATCTCGGAGTTGGAACATTCGTTTTGATGAGATGATCAAAGCGTTTGGGTTTACGCAGACTTATGGATAAGCCTGCATTTACAAGAAAGTGAGTGGGAGCTCTGGAGCATTTCTCATATTGTATGTGGATGACATACTGTTGATGGGAAATGATATAGAATTCTTGGAAAGCATAAAGGCCTACTTGAACAAGTGTTTTTCAATGAAGGATCCTGGAGAAGCTGCTTATATATTAGGCATCAAGATCTATAGAGATAGATCGAGACGCCTCATTGGTCTTTCACAGAGTACGTACCTTGACAAGATATTGAAGAAGTTCAAAATGGATCAGTCAAAGAAGGGGTTCTTGCCTGTATTGCAAGGTACGAGATTGAGCACGGCTCAATGCCCGACCACGGCAGAAGATAGAGAAAAGATGAGTGTCGTCCCCTATGCCTCGGCCATAGGGTCTATCATGTATGCTATGTTGTGTACTAGAAGTGATGTAAACCTTGCCGTAAGTTTGGTAGGAAGATACCAAAGTAATCCCGGCATGGAACACTGGACAGTGGTCAAGAATATCCTGAAGTACCTGAAAAGGACTAAGGATATGTTTCTCGTTTATGGAGGTGACGAAGAGCTCGTCGTAAAGGGTTACGTCGATGCTAGATTTGACACAGATCTGGATGACTCTAAGTCACAAACCGGATACATGTATATTTTGAGTGGTGGGGCAGTAAGCTGGTGCAGTTGCAAGCAAAGCGTTGTGGCGGGATCTACATGTGAAGCGGAGTACATGGCAGCCTCGGAGGCAGCACAAGAGGCAATCTGGGTGAAGGAGTTCATTACCGACCTAGGAGTCATACCCAATGCGTCGGGCCCGATGACTCTCTTCTGTGACAACACTGGAGCTATTGCCCTTGCCAAGGAGCCCAGGTTTCACAGGAAGACCAGGCATATCAAGCGTCGCTTCAACTCCATTCGTGAAAGTGTTCAAAATGGAGACATAGATATTTGTAAAGTACATACGGACCTGAATGTGGCAGATCCGTTGACTAAACCTCTCCCTAGAGCAAAACATGATCAACACCAGAACTGCATGGGTGTTCGATTCATCACAATGTAACTAGACTATTGAATCTAGTGCAAGTGGGAGACTATTGGAACTATGCCCTAGAGGCAATAATAAAATGGTTATTATTATATTTCTTTGTTCATGATAATTGTCTATTGTTCATGCTATAATTGTGTTATCCGGAAATCGTAATGCATGTGTGAATACATAGACCACAACACGTCCCTAGTGAGCCACTAGTTGACTAGCTCGTTGATCGAAAGATAGTCATGGTTTCCTGACTATGGACATTGGATGTCATTGATAACGGGATCACATCATTAGGAGAATGATGTGATGGACAAGACCCAATCCTAAGCATAGCTCAAAGATCGTGTAGTTCGTTTGCTATAGCTTTTTCGAATGTCAAGTATCATTTCCTTATACCATGAGATTGTGCAACTCCCGGATACCGTAGGAGTGCTTTGGGTGTGCCAAACGTCACAACGTAACTGGGTGACTATAAAGGTACACTACAGGTATCTCTGAAAGTGTCTGTTGGGTTGGCACGAATCGAGACTGGGATTTGTCACTCCGTATGACAGAGAGGTATCTCTGGGCCCACTCGGTAATGCATCATCATAATGAGCTCAATGTGACCAAGTGGTTGATCACGGGATCATGCATTACGGTACGAGTAAAGTGACTTGCCGGTAACGAGATTGAACAAGGTATTGGGATACCGACGATCGAGTCTCGGGCAAGTAACGTACTGATTGACAAAGGGAATTGTGTACGGGATTGATCGAATCCTCGACATCGTGGTTTATCCGATGAGATCATCGAGGAGCATGTGGGAGCCAACATGGGTATCCAGATCCCGCTGTTGGTTATTGACCGGAGAGTCGTCTGTCATGTCTGCGTGTCTCCCGAACCCGTAGGGTCTACACACTTAAGGTTCGGTGACGCTAGGGTTGTTGAGATATTAGTATACGGTAACCCGAAAGTTGTTCGGAGTCCCGGATGAGATCCCGGACGTCACGAGGAGTTCCGGAATGGTCCGGAGGTGAAGATTTATATATAGGAAGTCAAGTTTCGGCCATCGGGAAGGTTTTCGGGGGTAATCGGTATTGTACCGGGACCACCGGAAGGGTCCCGGGGGTCCACCGGGTGGGGCCACCTATCCCGGAGGGCCCCATGGGCTGAAGTGGGAGGGGAACCAGCCCCGATGGGCTAGTGCGCCCCCCCCCCCATGGGCCTCCCCTGCGCCTAGGGTTGGAAACCCTAGGGGTGGGGGCGCCCAACTTGGCTTGGGGGCACTCCACCCCCCTTGGTCGCCGCCCCCCTTGGAGATTTAATCTCCTAGGGCCGGCGCCCCCCCTAGGGGTCCTATAAATAGTGGGGGGAGGGAGGGCAGCCGCACGCTAGCCCCTGGCGCCTCCCTCTCCCTGAGCTTGGCGAAGCCCTGCCGAGATCACCGTTGCTTCCACCACCACGCCGTCGTGCTGCTGGATCTTCATCAACCTCTCATTTCCCCTTACTGGATCAAGTTGGATGAGACGTCTTCCCAACCGTATGTGTGTTGAACGCGGAGGTGCCGTCCGTTCGGCGCTAGGTCATCGGTGATTTGGATCACGACGAGTACGACTCCATCAACCCCGTTCTCTTGAACGCTTCCGCGCGCGATCTACATGGGTATGTAGATGCACTCCCCTCTCCCTCGTTGCTAGATGACTCCATAGATTGATCTTTGTGATGCGTAGAAAATTTTAAAATTCTGCTACGTTCCCCAACATTTGCTTCTTTGTAATTAACTCGGGTGTCTTATGATAGTGCACCCTTTTACTTCAGACTGGGTGTATATTCGGAGCCGGATTATCCCAAATTTCATTTCGTTTTTCTAGACACTTTCCATCGCACAGTACTTTCGTACTATGGACGCCAAGTCGGCGAAGCGTGATATGTTACGGCGACTTATGGCGTTAAGGATTCCCTTGTCCGTGCAATTATTGCAGAAAAATGAGACTACGTCTTCCTCGCGGCAGTCCTTAACCTTGTTCATCACAAGGAGGAATCTGGCCCAATAATGATGTACTGTTTCCTGGGGCGCTTGCCTGATGTGGGAAAGATCATTTATGTTTGGGTGGGTGGGTGGATTTGAGTCCGAACCCTTACCCGATCTGAGACCCAGGGGCCGAGGAGTTTCCAATCTTGGAAGTTCGGGTTCTGGGATGTTGCCCGATAAGTCTGGCCCGCTGCCTGACTCTAGGTTCAGGGCTTGGGTGATGTCCTCCTATAAACGGGTATCCAGCTCGGAGAGCTCAGCAATCCGGACATAGTTAGTCCTCAAGATAGAGGAAGAATCGCCGCATTGTTCCTCCACCACCGCAATATGATGGGTGACCAATGGAGAGTTAATCTCCCTTTGATCGGGTTTAAGCCCAATCCGATCATAGTCCGTAGCGACTCCCAAGGCGGCGATGCGATCCAAGAGCTCGTTTAGGGATGAGAGCTCTATTGGATCCATCTGCTCAGCAAATTCCGAGCCGACGTGGAGGTTGTTTTTGATGACCCGAGAAGTCATCGTCGGTGCAGCAGCCGAACGGGCTGTCATGACGAAACTGCCTAGCCGGAGAGTTTGGCCGACAGCCAGGGCTCCCCCGGCGGTAATGTTGTTTTTAACAACGAGACGAGGCATCCTCCCTTACGGTGAAGGCACAGTGGAACTCTCAATGAAAGCACCAATGTCGGTGTCAAAACCGACGGATCTCGGGTAGGGGGTCCCAAACTGTGCGTCTAGGCGGATGGTAACAGGAGGCAGGGGACACGATGTTTACCTAGGTTCGGGCCCTCTTGATGGAGGTAATACCCTACGTCCTGCTTGATTATTCTTGATGATATGAGTAGTACAAGAGTTGATCTACCACGAGATCGAAGATGCTAAACCCTAGAAGCTAGCCTATGGTCTGATTGTATGTTGTCCTACGGACTAAAACCCTTCGGTTTATATAGACACCGGAGGGGGCTACGGTTTACACAAGGTCGGTTACAAAGGAGGAGTTATACATATCTGTATTGCCTAGCTTGCCTTCTACGCCAAGTAAAAGTCCCATCCGGACACGAGACGAAGTCTTCAATCTTGTATCTTCATAGTCCAACAGTCCGGCCAAAGGATATAGTTCGGCTGTCCGGAGACCCCCTAATCCAGGACTCCCTCAGCAGTCCTCCGCCACATCAAGATGCAGTACAATAAGGCAATGATCTGAACGAGGGGAGACCAAGTGCTACACCCTCACATACAGAAGCACGTCTCTCCATTCATCATTTGCACATGCGCGATCAAGACGAACCCGGACGTTGCCCATGCCAAGCTGGCCATTGTCGTATGTAAATGGTGCGCCCGAGAATCCCAGATCAGCCAACTCACACACCAATAAAGTATCTCTGAAATCCTCCATCTGTTTTCACTTCTGCTTCTTGTTGAAAAATGCTCGTGTTGCCACAAGGCCTTGTTGAAATCACCACAGGCCACCCAAGGTAGATTCGAGGCTCCCCTGAGCCTAACAAGGTGTTCCCACATACGGTAGCGATTTTCTACCCGTGGTTCCCCATAGACAAAGGTTGATCGCCAAGAGTGTCTAGAACCTTGATCCGTAATGCTTACATAGTTACATCAATATATCTCTTACAAGAATCCATAACCGTAACTTGGAGGGAATCGTCCCAGAACAAAGCTAAACCCCCTCCACGGCCTTCACAATCAACACCAGAAAAACCTTTTAGACCTAATTTCCACTTTAAACGCTCCACTTTAGCACATGTCTGTCTTGTTTCAACCAAGAAAACAAACATGGGGGAATGGTCTTTTACGAGAGCCCCAACTTCGCGAACTGTCCGGCGGTTCCCTGCCCCCTGGTAGTTCCAAAACAGGTGACTCATTGGGACTGGCGGCGCTCTGCCTGGGAGCCTGCCGACAAGTTATCAGAATCTGACATATCACCATCCATCTTAGTACGCTTGCTGCCTGAACTATTGCTCGGTGACACCGCGTCAGCACTCACTTTGCCATCGGTCAACAGCAACCTGTTCCCAACCGGGTTTGATCCTCCTGAACCAGTACTAGACAACTCACCATCCATAATCAGCCTTTTGCGAGATGTTTTATCAAGATCCATATCTGTACCTGGTGGAAGCTTAACTGGACTGGAGGCTGCATCCTTCAACTCCCCCTCCTTAGTCACCACATTACCAGCCTTCTGTTTTGGCACATAAGTATCAGGAACATACTTCTTTTCTCCCTTGCTAGGATCCCAATCAGTCTGGTTCCAAAGTGGGGGATCAACATACAAGTAATCCCTAAACTTCAGGTCCTTCTCAGCATACACCCTATTACCACATTCCTTGTGCTCATGGCCAATGATGCCACACGCATAAATCTTCCGAGTTTTTTCTTTAACAATACTCACGAACTTGGTCAGAGGACAACTAGAACATATGCGCTAGTTAATTCAAGTTTGAACTATTTTAATTGAAACTTCATTGGATTGTACTCCCTCTCTAAAGAAATACTCCCTCCGTTTTTATTTACTCCGCATATTAGAGTTGACTGAAATCAAACTTTGTAAAGTTTGACCAAATTTATAGAAAAGAATATAGATATTTAGCATAACAAATCTATATGATGTGGAATTACATTCAACAATGAATCTAATGGTATTGATTTGTTATTGTATATGTTAATATTTTTGTCTATAAACTTTGTCAAAGTTTGTAAAGCTTGACTTTGACCAAAACTAATATGCGGAGTAAATAAAAACGGAGGGAGTATAAGAGATTTTAGATTACCCCCTCTTTACAGAGAAAGTAATATTTAAATTCGAGCTACTGTTGGATTTGAACATTTTCAATCATCTACAATTCAATATACATTTATTTTAAGCTTTTTTGTGTTGGAATACATTTATTTTAAGCTTGGGGAGACTGAAAAAAGAGAATGAAGAAAAGGTGACAACTTTAAATGACCAGCTTCTGCATTACTGTTTATGGACTAGTCTTCATTGATCCATAAACGGATACGGTGTTTGATTTTGGAGTCGGCGCGGTAGATGCGGTAAACAATCCATATATAAGAGACGACGTACTCTCTTTTAGCAGTTTTCACGCCCAATCATCGACGCTGTCAGACGTAATGCAAGAAGTCGTCGCTCTGCGTTCACACTCGAAACGTGGACACTGACCAGCATAAACATAATCCTACCATATGCAAGATTTATTTATCCAACAATGATAACAATGCAGTATCGTATTAGTAATTTACTCCACACACCATGCATCTTCCATCAACAAGACGCAATCAAGAGGCATACCTCTTACAAAATGTAATCAAGAGGCGTACATGTGTCATTTCTGACGTACAACACGGGCATCATTCGATTATAAATGGAGAAAGCAGTTGGCACTTAATCACGGGTTCGGTAGGCCGGCATGTTACTGCCACCACGCACAGCCCCGACGGCCGGTAAGCGGCGGCGGCCGTGCACCACACGATTCGTGCCCAGAAAACCACCGAAACCGCGCGTCGCTGTACAGTTTATTTTCTCTGTCAGGGACAGCGTCGTCGTACATGTAACGATTTCCATCGATCGGGACCTCGTAACCGGTGGATTCTAGACCTTTTCGTTTCGTTCTCGTCCGTGCTGTGCGACGGCCTGTCCGTCCGGCCAGATTCCTCGTTCGGTTCTAACAGATGATCCGAGCTGTTCTTGTCCTTCTCCGCACAGCTCGCCCGATCTCCGCCGCAGATCGCTGGGAAATTTCAGCCCCATCGTCGCACGCGCTCTGAATCTTCAACCTATCTTCTCCTCCGGCATTGCTGAATTTTGTTTCTTGATTGAGCGGACTCCGGCATTGCTGATGTTGACCCACCGGCGCCGCTATGACGACATGGCCCGACTGTCATCACGGCGTCACGTGGGTACACGAGAGACACAGATTTGCTCTTTTCAGGAAGAGGAAATTTTTATTTTCGTATAAAAAACTAGTAGTATTTGTGATGTTAGTCAACTCCTTGGTCATCGAGTCCTCTGTCACACTCGATTGCACGCAGTTTGGATACGGAGTACAGATGCAAATACTCAGTTTCCCGTGGGTAGGGTAAAGAAGAGACCATTTGAGGTAAAAACAAGTTGTAAATAGTAAGATATCTCTATCAGTCGACATAAAAATGGAACAGGCTCGGGGTCGTCAGAGTCTTGCGGACAATATTTCCGTCGCTCGCTCGCGCGCGAATAACAGCCAATTCATAGCTTGCCGGGTGTTGACGTTGACTACTTGACTCGGAGGAGCCAAGCAGGTTGTGTGTGTCCGCTTGATTATTTCTTTGGATCAAGTACACCTACATGAGTACGGTAACAGATAACTGAGCTTTCAGCTGATATATAATCAATGTCGTCACGTGTCAAGGCGGCACTATAGTCTATATAGGAGGTCAAGCTAGTCAGGAGCAGGCAATTTCTTTGCAAGTAGGTTCGGGATGTCGGCCCTCTCGCGTTCACACAGCACATGAGCAAAGCTGTGTGTTTTAGGGCAACATGCCGACGCATTTTTTTTTCTCGCGCGGCCATATTTTTACCCATTCTGCGTACATATCAAAAACATTACCCAAAGTCCACACAATTCAACCAAATACAGATATCATAGCTTCACAACCAAATAAAATCTCATAGTTTACAAATCAAATAAAATTTAAATTGTCACAATTATATTTGAACGAAAAAAGAGCCGATACATATATTGATTGCCAAGATGAACCCACATATGCTCAACCAAATCATCTTGTAGTTGAATGTGAATTTTCCAATCATGTATTTGATAATGAAATTCGGTGAACTGTGCAAACGTTGTCGCTCCTCCATGCTCAGGCACAACATTTTCACCTGAAATTCAAACCCCTGATCGAAGATTTCATCCTCATGCTTATCCTCTACGATTATATTGTGCATGATAACACTAGTCATCACCTCCCACGACTTCTTGGTGCTCCAAGTTCTAACAAGAACCGAACGATGCTCCACATCCTTTCTAGCACTCTCTTGTGCTTGGGCAAATCTCTGCCTCTTTTCTCCTATCGGGTTGGAGATTGTTTTGACAAGAGTAGTCCACTAAGAATAGATACGATCAACTAGGTAATATCCTTTGTTGTAGTGATGGCCATTGATCTTAACATTGGCCTCTGGGCAGTTGCCTTCTGCAAGCCTTGCGAACACCGGAGAGCGTTGAAGCACGTTGATGTCATTGTGAGAGCCGGCCATTCCGAAGAAAGAGTGCCAAATCAAGAGATCTTGTAAAGCCATGGCCTCTAGTATGACAATGCAAGCTTTCACATGGCCCATATACTGCGCCTGCCAAGCAAAAGGGTAGTTTTTCCACTCCGAGTGCATACAATCTATACTACCAAGCATCCCCGAAAAGCCCTTATCGGCATTGAGCGCCAACAACCGGGTAGTATCTGCAGCAGTTGGTTCTCTCAAGTACTCTGTGCCAAATACTACTATCACAGCCTTGCAGAACCTATACATGCATTCTAGGCATGTGGAATCGCTCATGCGAACATACTCATCAATAAGATCACCGGGTATTCCGTATGCAAGCATCCAAATAGTTGTAGTGCATTTCTGATAAGAGGAGAAGCCAACCTTTCCCAGGACATCCTCCTTGCATTTGAAATATTTATCACACGCCACCCCCTCCCGGATACAATTGAACACATGTCTAGCCATCTGAAAGCGGCGCCGGAATAGGTTGTGTTTGAAGAGTGGGTCATCAGACTGGAAGTAGTCCTGTCAGAGTAGGCAATGGCTGCTCTCTCCGTTGCAATTCAATACCGGAGTATGCCCCAAGATCGAGCACCTAAACATCGGCTGTTGCCTACTAATGTGATCATGGACGACCAAAGCAGCAACCACAATCTCCTCCTCATCGGACGATGAATCATTCGAATCGCAAATGGAGTTGTAGAAAAAGTAATCATCGCCACTTCCATTTGTACCTTCCGGGCGAAATGTCAAACACCTTGTGGGCGTGGCAGAACAAGCCAGCCAGCGAAGAGTGATACGTCTCCAACGTATCTATAATTTTTGATTGTTCCATGCTATTATATTATCAATCTTGGATGTTTTATATGCATTTATATGCTACTTCATATGATTTTTGGGACTAACCTATTAACTTAGAGCCCAGTATCAGTTTCTGTTTTTTCCTTATTTTTTGAGTTTTACAGAAAAGGGATACCAAACGAAGTCCAATTGACGTGCCAATTTTTGATAATTTTTTATGGACCAAAAGAAGCCCCCGAAGTAAAAAAGAGTTGGAACAGAAGAGTCCCGAGCCATCCACGAGGGTGGAGGGCACGCCCTACCCCCCAGGGCTCGCCCCCTATCTCATGGATGACTCGGAGACCCCCTGACGTGAGACCAACGCCAAAAATTCCTATAAATACATAAACCCCCGAAAAGAAACCTAGATCGGGAGTTCCGCCGCCGCAAGCCTCTGTAGCCACCAAAAACCAATCCGGACCCTGTTCCGGCACCCTACCGGAGGGGGGAATCATCACCGGTGGCCATCTTCATCATCCCGGCGCTCTCCATGACGAGGAGGGAGTAGTTCACCCTCGGGGCTGAGGGTATGTACCAGTAGCTATGTGTTTGATCTCTCTCTCTCTCTCTCGTGTTCTTGATATGGCACGATCTTGATGTACCGCGAGCTTTGCTATTATAGTTGGATCTTATGATGTTTCTCCTCCTCTATCTCCTTGTGATGAATTGAGTTTTTCCTTTGAAGTTCTCTTATCGGATTGAGTCTTTAAGGATTTAAGAACACTTGATGCATGTCTTGGATGTGGTTATCTATGGTGACAATGGGATATTAGCGTGATCCACTTGATGTATGTTTTTGTGATCAACTTGCGAGTTCTGTGACCTTGTGAACTTATGCATAGGGGTTGGCACACGTTTTCGTCTTGACTCTCCGGTAGAAACTTTGGGGCACTCTTTGAGGTTCTTTGTGTTGGTTGAATAGATGCATCTGAGATTGTGTGATGCATATCATATAATCATACCCGCGGATACTTGAATTGACATTGGAGTATCTAGGTGACATTAGGGTTGTGGTTGATTTGTGCCTTAAGGTGTTATTTTACTACGAACTCTAGGGCTATTTGTGACACTTACAGGAATAGCCCAATGGATTGATCGGAAAGAATAACTTTAAGGTGGTTTTGTACCCTACAATAATCTCTTCGTTTATTCTCCACTATTAGTGACTTTGGAGTGACTCTTTGTTGCATGTTGAGGGATTGTTATATGTGATCTAATTATGTTATCCTTGTTGAGAGAACTCGCACTAGTGAAAGTAAGAACCCCAGGCCTTGTTTCGAAGCATTGCAATACCGTTTGTGCTCACTTTTATCATTAGTTACCTTGCTGTTTTTTATATTTTCATATTACAAAAACCTATATCTACCATCCATATTGCACTTGTATCACCATCTCTTCGCCGAACGAGTGCACCTATACAATTTGCCATTGTATTGGGTGTGTTGGGGACACAAGAGACTCTTTGTTATTTGGTTGCAGGGTTGTTTGAGAGAGACCGTGTTCATCCTACGCCTCTCGCGGATTGATAAACCTTAGGTCATCCACTTGAGGGAAATTTGGTACTGTCCTACAAACCTCTACACTTGGAGGCCCAACAACGTCTACAAGAAGAAGGTTGCGCAGTACACATCAAAGAGCCCCGCGTCTCTCCTAGACCAAGAAGCATGCTTGTCGACGTGGAGGTGATCGTGGCGGCGACCGGCAAGCAAGGTAGCCGCGCTTGGAGCGTTGCTAGCGGCGACAGAAGCGAGGGGATGCCATGGACGTGGGGGTGCTACAACGGCGGCAAAAAACAATCCACCAACGCCGGCAAGAATGGCCGTCCAATGCGGCATGCTGTTGGGGAAGCTATGGCGGTGCGGTCGACAGCCTGGCCACCGGAACTTAGCGACGACGAGGGCGGGGTAGGCGGTTGTGTTGGCTGTTGATGCGAGAGAGGGGGAAATGGCCAATGTGCCACCAACTATGGCAGGCCAGGGGAGGACAGGGCGGGCCTCATGCGCGATGTCCGCGCCGACGCAATCCCGACTCAATTTTGGGCCTGAAATGGATCAGCCCCGACAAAAAGTGGACGCTCGTCCATTTGCGTCAGCGTGCTGAGCCATAATTTGTGTCCAATTCAACCCAAATAGATACACGCGAAATGTTTGCGTCGGCGCGTTGGAGTTGCCTTTAAAGTTGTATAAGAGAAGAACTATCTTGGATATATTACACGCTGCAAGATCATCTCATCTCTATTAAGCGTCATCAATTGAACAACTGCGTAGTGCTCAACTGCTCATTGGTCGCTGCAGCATATCCAACCCCAGCAAGCAATAGGATACACATGACGCCTACACGTCTCTGAAGCAGAACCCACACTAAGACAACTCAAACGCCATGCATCAAAGACAACATATTTGGACATGTTTGTATACATCCAATTCAATGCACCAAATGCCACAGCTTGTAGAAACTAAACTAAATATCTGGCATGCAGACTCACTTTTAGCCATCGATTGATAGCAATTCAACTATACATTTAAATCCTAATAAAAGGACCGAGTGTTCAACAAATCTTTTAAATTCATCGACCCCAAATTCAACGGTACTCCTCGAAAACCGCCTTCATCTCAAGCTTTCTCTCCTCGAGCTTTAACTTCTTCATCGACACATGTTGTTCATCTAGATTAGTTGCCCTTGAGTTTTGTCCAGCAATGCATCAATGTAGAGGGTTTTCCCTCTGTCCTATGGTACATCGCGGTAACGCGTCTGGGCTATACAATGTTGTGATCATCTAGATACAACATTGAATGAATCAATTAATTGTTCAACACATAGAGCAACAAGAAGCAAAACTTACGATCTCCATGATTGGCACGCATGTTGGCCACCTTCTTTCCACTTATGTAATCACGTCGCAATATTTCACAACGGCGTTTGAGAATGGTGTACTACCGATGGAGTAGCGACTCCGCATAACAATCATGAATCACATCCAAATTGTAGGGCGCGTAGTACTTGTGCTCATAAAACTAAGAATGCACATGTTGCCAAAAAATTCTACCCTTTTGCTTCATGTCTATAAACCATACACTTGTGGTCAACCACGCATTGCATAACAATGTATCCTCCCTCACCTAGCACCCCTCCATCGTGCTTGCTTCATGTTGAACATGGAGAAAGTAAAAAAAATCTTAATGACATTTGGCCGAACACTTACACAACATGGTGTCCACCATGGACGACATTAGTAGGGGATAGACGATACCTGGGATGCGGCCGGATCTGGGGTCCAACAGCAGCGTAGTACAAGACGGCTGGGTGGAGCAGTGGAGGTGTGGCAAGAATTGGGCAACATCCGAAGTGGTATCAATGTGGTAGCGGTCTTGGTGGGTGTGAATAGATAGCAGGGGCGGGGAGTGGGTAGGTGGGTGGGGAGGGCTCCGGGAGAGGTTTTTGGTGGGTCGGGTGCATTGGAGTTCGAATTGGTAGAGGTCTGGACTCCTCCAAACCATCGACAAGTTTTTTTGGTTTACGAGAATTCGGACATGCGGACCGGCCTACAGACATTTAATGCACGACGTTGGATGCCAAAAAGCGTTTGAACCACATTGTTCGAATATTTAGGGCTCATTTTAGTGCACGCGTTAGAGTTGCCCTTACGCACAAACTAGTACAAGAGGGATGTGTGTGTGTGTGTGTTGTCTTTCTAAACAGAACACTCATTAGTGTTAATCATATCAGAATCCACACCACGGTGCATCATGCGCCCGAACTTGACAACACAGATCCGAAAGCCAGGAGAGATACATCTTGCACACACCACATAGTTGTTTTAATGCTTGAAAGCTTGCTCGCCACCATGTCATTTCTTGACTAAGATTTGAAGCCATTTTTTGTTTGGTTTAAGGCTAGTGATCTATCAATCCGATAGGCTAACGAGCCATGTTTCGTTTCGCTTGATCCAAAAGAAATAGCCTCGCTCAATAAAAGAAATTTATTCACAAAGGTAACATCCACACCAGTTTCGTCCAACGGCGGGATGACAACAACAAGGCGGTGAATGACAACACTAGTAGCATAAGGGTTCACGTAGATACCCGAAACCTCTCTTCCAGACACTAGTGGAATCACTTTCTGATAATTTATCTCAATGGAAGTGATGGTGTCCTAGATAAGGGTGTGCTAACCATGTCAGCTCCGAAAGACGTGGGCCAGGCCAAGGACCCCCAAAATGACTAGCCAGTGGGCCACATTCATCAGGCACTTTGGTGGACTCAAGATGGAATCTTTCGAAGACTTGGCATATACTTTCGAGACAAAAATACAATCTTCGGCATGTTTATCCTTAGGTGTAGCTGACCTATATGTAACCCTAGGTACCTCCGGTGTTTATATCGAGGGGTTTAGACCATAGAGGCTAACTCATTCATACACGATCTCGGGGTAGATCAACATGTACTTTGTACCCCATCCACAATCAATACAGGCAAAGCAGGATGTAGGGCTTTACCTATTTGAGTGGGCCTGAACCTGGGTAAACATCGTGTCCCCCTTTCTACTACCATGGTGCCAAGATTACTAGCTCGAGACCCCCTACCTGAGATTTATCGGATTCGACTCTGTCATGCAGTACAAATCATCTATTTAATAAGTTGATAGATGTGCTAACAACATATATTCATTTGTCACCTGATTCAAACATATAGGTTCCTCATGGGAATCCCAATTTTGAATCCAAAATAAGAATGCAACATGTATTGTGTAAACTGAGTAAGTCGCTACATGATTACAATAGCCAAAATAAATTTGGTACAATCGACTTAGTAAGTCCTTATATGAAATGATTACTCCAACGATGATGATTATTCATACGTGTTCTTCAAGAAATCCTCATTAGGGTACCACATCATATAAGTGTATGTTGATGATTATAACATTACCGACAACACACAAGATATCGATGAAGGACGTAATCGTCTAAGGACGGAATTTGAGATGAAGGATGCAAGTCAAAACAAATTTTGCTTTAGCTACAATTCAAGTGCATTCACTCATGTATTTGAAGGAAATATGCCCTAGAGGCAATAATAAAGTTGTTATTTTATATTTCCTTATTCATGATAAAAGTTTATTATTCATGCTATAATTGTCTTGATCGGAAACCTAAATACATGTGTGAATACATAAACAAATACCGTGTCCCCAGTAAGCCTCTACTAGACTAGCTCGTTGATCAAAGATGGTTAAGGTTTCCTAACCATAGACATGTGTTATCATTTGATAACGGGATCACATCATTAGGAGAATGATGTGATGGACAAGACCCGCCCGTTAGCTTAGCATAATGATCGTTTAGTTTTATTGCTATTGCTTTCTTCATGTCAAATACATATTCCTTCGACTACGAGATTATGCAACTCCCGGATACCGAAGGAATGCCTTGTGTGCTATCAAACATTACAGCGTATCTGGCTGATTATAAAGATTCTCTACAGGTATCTCCGAAGGTATTTGTTGAGTTGGCATAGATCGAGATTAGGATTTGTCACTCCGAGTATCGGAGAGGTATCTCTAGGCCCTCTCGGCAATACACATCATAAGCTTGCCAGCAAACGACTAAGGAGTTAGTCATGAGGTGATGTATTACGGAACGAGTAAAGAGACTTGCCGATAACGATATTGAACTATGTATGAAGATACCGACGATCAAATCTCCGACAAGTAACATACCGATGGACAAAGGGAATTAAGTATGTTGTCATAACGGTTCGACCGATAAAGATCTTCGTAGAATATGTAGGAGCCAATATGGGCATCCAGGTTCTGCTATTGGTTATTCACCGGAGAGGTGCCTCGGTCATGTCTACATAGTTCTCGAACCCGTAGGGTCCACACGCTTAACGTTCAATGACGATATAGTATTATATGAGCTATGTGATTTGGTGACCGAATGTTGTTCGGAGTCCCGGATGAGATCACAGACATGACGAAGTCTCGAAATGGTCGAGAGGTAAAGATTGATATATAGGACGATGGTATTCAGACACCGGAAGTGTTCCGGAGGGTACCGGGTACATATCGGGTCACCGGAAGGGGTTCCGGGCACCCCTCGCAAAAGATATGGGCCTTATGGGCCAAGAGGGGAAACACACCAGCCACAAAGGGGTTGGTGCACCCCCATATGGGTCGAACCAGAGGAGAAGGAAAGAGGGGAAGGGAGAAGGAAAGGGGGGATTCGGCCTTCCCCTTCCTTCCCTCCTCCCTCCTCTTTCCTTCCCCCTCTGACAAATAAGGCAGGGGGGCCGCCGGCCATGGGGAGACCCCAAGTAGGATTCGTCCTACTTGGGCGCCTCCTGGCTGCCTCCCCTCTCCCTCCCACATATATATATGTGGGGGGAGGGCGCCCTAACACACACCAGACAATTGTTTAGCCATGTGCGGCGCCCCCCCTCCACCGTTTACTTCCCCGGTCATATTTTCGTAGTGCTTAGGCGAAGCCCTACGAGGATCACTTCACCATCACCATCACCACGTCACAGTGCTGGCGGAACTCATCTACTACCTCGACATCTTGCTAGATCAAGAAGGCGAGGGACAACACCGAGCTGAACGTGTGCAGAACTCGGAGGTGCCGTGCGTTCGATACTAGATCGGTTGGAGCGCGAAGAAAGTTCAACTACATCAACTGCATTGTGAAACGCTTCCGCTTACGGTCTACAAGGGTACGTAGACACACTCTCCCCCTCTCGTTGATATGCATCTCCATGGATAGATCATTGCGTGTGCGTAGAATTTTTCTTTCTTTTCCATGCAACGATTCCCAACAGTATTATGGTAAACCATGTTGTCTATATATAGAATATATTGGAGGAATTCATCATGGAAAAAATTCTTATCCATCTATCACTTTCATGGTTGTTCAATCTCTAACATAGAAAGATCCTTTACACCATGAGAAGATGGAAATTTGATATTGGGACCCAAGATTCCATATTCTCGTGCCATTGGATCCACCAAACACAAATTGGCCAGGACACAAGAATATCTTTCAATCTCTCTAGACCATCAAACATCTTGTCCTAGTCTTCCAGTTTCGGAGAAGTCTGGACACCAATATCATCAGATTCCCACTGTCAGATCATGTTTCTCTTTGGTGTGGTAGCCATCATATGGAAGTTTTCAAAGCAGACCTTAGTAGCTGCATCCATCAATATTTATGAAGTATGATACATCACGTGTATTCTTGTAGCTTCGTAGAATGATGAACCACATACATCGATTATGTTGAATTGGTTCAATTGAACAATCAACCAATATCTCAAATATAATGTTTCTTGTGTTGCTTGGATGCAAAGCGGTTATATAAGAAGCAATATCAATAAGCATATTGCCCCAAAATTTCAAGGATCAGGGGGAGTTTCTTCCGTAAATATAACATATTCAAACATTATGTTACACTCCTTTTCCCTTTGCGAGTTTACTCTCAAGGTTCTCATCAAGGTTTTTAATGAGGTAATATTAACACAAGAATATATGTCATACATCCTATTTTCCCCACCAGGGTTTTCTAACGGATGTATACAAGGCATATTAATTGTCCTCTAAAATTACCAATGAGTTTTGTCCTTTGAGGTTTTCTCATATGAGTAATCAAAGAGACAATTAACATCATATGTCATATCATTTTATCTTTATTTTCCCATAGGTTTTGAAAGGATTTTTCAATAGCATATCAGATCACACACTTTTCCCTTATGATTTTTATCTCCAATTTTCCCATAAAATGTTTTCAATAAGGCGATATATGCGGTACTTTCAATTTTTATCTGTTGTTTCTTAAAGAAAAGTATACAAAGCATATTCGTGCTCTCCAAACTCATCATCGAGTTATCTCCTTCTTGAAAGTTTATTCTCATATGAGTCATCAAGGAGACAATAATCATTATTGACGCGTTTGGTCACCCACACAGTTTTTTGCCCCTTTGCATACTTGTCCTAGGTCAGCCTGGTTTAGCTAATGCAGTAAAAAACTAGTATCTGCATGTTGATTGGTTACCTGCATCCCTCTAGCCTGCATGCGATGAAATGAAAGGCATCCTATTTGGTTGTGGGCTTGTTTCGGGGGAAACACAAGTCCGGTTGTTTGGTTCCATGCAACACAATTGTATGGTAACCTCCTCGTCAAGGGGGTGAGATTACCAGAGGCACACATAGATAGAATAAGAACAAACTAGAGTAGGAAAAATAGACCAGAGACACACATAATAGTCTTAACCAGCATAAGAGCAAGTTTAACATAGTACGATAAGTTTTTAACCAAACCAGCACCACATAATTGTCTTAAAACCAAACTAGGCAACACTCAACAAGAGCTCTCTAGACATTCACGGTGATGGCATCATCGTGCTTCTTGCACTTGGTGAGCACCTCCACGCTATCGTCACTGAAGACAATCACCTTCAGGGTGTCCAGAGTGGTCACCATGTACCCAATCTTGATCTGGTGAATGGCGGTGAAGGGGGACCAACCCTAATCAAGGGTGACCATGTCGTTGATCACCAGACCGTGATCCTCCATGTGTAGTCGGTGTTCGTCTTCAGATTGAACTCCTAAAGGACTATGGGTAGTGTTTTGTTAAGTCTAGAGGCATAGGCAGGCACTACAACTTCGGGGCAAGGATCATCTTGCAGAAGTGTGTTGGCCCTGCCTCCTCATGGTAGTGGATGGAGTTCTTCCGCTTGGCGCTGGGGGGCTCATGCACCACCATGTCATCCTACAAGGGCGGCACCACCTCCTCACCCTTGTCCAAGGGTGGCAAAACCCCCTTGCCCTCCCTCTGGGTGCCACCACCTCCTTGCCCTTGTCCAAGGGTGGCAAAACCTCCTTGCCCTTCTCTTCGGGCGTCGGCACCTCCTTGTTGATTTGCATTATGAATAGCATGAAGTTCAAAGACTAGCATGCATTCCTACCTTCCAAAGCTCCTATATTCACCCACCCTACTTGCCCACCACCGCACTCAAACCCTCTCTCTCTCACTGTCACTCCTCTTCCACCTCTCCGTGCCATAAACCCCATCCCCAACCCCTTTCCCTAGGGCATTGGATTAAGAGCTTTCTTCCTCAGGCTCTCGCTCAGTGACCGCACCAAGTTCGAGAACTCCATGGAAGTGTTCTTGAACTTCAGCAGCATCAAAGACATGCACAAGGAGGACGACACTGTGGTAAAGAAAGCGACAGCGGAGGAGTTGAAGACGATGATTCCTGGCCCAGTGAAGGGCGGTATGTCAGACATCCTATGCTAGGCCATGAATCAGACTGACTCCGAGGATGCTAGTCAAACAGTAAGATTGGCCAAGTATAGGGGTACATGGCTCCTCAAGACCAGTGTGCCGCAGCGTTTTCGACTAGGACGCTCATGGCGTGGGAGAACGTGTAAGACCCATCGTTCTAGACAAAGACGATGAGGAGGAGATCGTGAATGGTGTGGTCGAGGCGATGGTGGAAGACAAGAAGAAGGCTATGCCCCCCGTCGCATGAAGCGCCTCCAAGGTCGCCACGACTAGGATAGGTAGATTTACCCCATTCCTCTGAACTTGATTCCCCAACCCCTTGTACTCAAAAAGGGCTGTATGAAACCTAGAATCTATCGGTGCTATGACGAATTGGGTGCGCAAATCCAAACCCCCCAGCCCCTTTGTATTCAATCCCCTCCATAATGCTCGAATCATGTCCGCAAATCCAATCTACCACGAATCGAATGTAGTGAATCGAGATAGAGGGTAAGGGCTTACCGCCATTTTCGATGTCGTACTAGTGCACTGGTGAATCCAGTGCTCGCCGCCGCCTAGGGTTGCCTTGCAGTCCGTTGCTCCGGTGCTCGCCACCGCTGGTGCGAGAGTGTGAAAAGAGGAGAGAGAGCGGTGAGGGAAGGAAGGTGAGGGTATGTTATGTTGCGGCTTCGGTAAATAACGCGATGCCTGGAGGCCGCCTCCACGCATGTAACTGCCCACGCACACGTGCCCCAGGTTGCATAGCTCGGGCCTGGCTGTGAAAAAACACCGATTTGGCCGCTTCCCTAGAGCCAGGCCCAAAGATACTTTAAGATTCATGTGGATCAGCTTTTGCATGCGATCCAACCAACCAAACAAGCCTAGTTTTTCCCGCGCGGGCCTTGCTGGGCTTAATGCGAGCAACCAAACACGTCATATATGTGCTACATTTTTTAATTATTATTTTTATTGGGTTTAAGGAAGTTTTAGCAACATATGCACTGTTCTCCTCATATTTTTTCTACAGGGGTTTTGGGAAGATCTCAAAGTTATACAAAGGACTTCTCAAGATGAAAGATGAATACACAAGAAATCTTCAATGATGCTCAAGAAGTCTTCAATGTTGTTTAAGAAGCGGCATTATACAAGAGAAGGAAGAGTGTTAGGAATAAATTAGCACATGTCTATTATTAATTAGCACATGCTAATTAACGAACCATCATTGATAAAGCGGCGTGTTCAATTCCAAAGAGTAATGTCCCTTCCCTCTCTCTCTATTCGTAAAAGATATCCGTTCTACAAGGATGCCTCAGAATAGACACCTTTTCTTCCCATCTCTTTCAGATGTATATATACTTGGGAATCAATATAAACCATGCCTAATTTAATTGTCCATTCAATTTCAATCTCGTTTTACTTATAAATGATAATAACAAATTACTCAATCGACAAGATACGGACAGACACAAAGTTGAACATGGCGGTTCCCCTAGCGGCGGCTAGGGTTTCATCTTACGGCGATTCCCTGCCGTAAGTCCACCATAGTCGGCGCTCGCGCCGTCCTACCGTGAGATTGCCACCATATAACTTGCATAGGGCTCCCCACCCATGCCCTTCCCTTCCCCGCTCCGTATTGTTTCTGTGGTGCGCACGTTGAAACCTCCGAGTCGCTACCATGGCGGCGGCAGCATATGCGGTCTTTTCAACGAACCTCGGGTCCCAAGGGAGAGATGACGATCTCGGTGACTTTTTCGATAAGTTGGACCTCCATGAGGAGGAGTTCGATGATGTTGTGGTTGAAGAGGAAGCTCCAGAGCTGCTAGAGGAGATTCGATGGGTAGCCCTAGCTAGGGTTCATACCATGAAAATTTTTAGCCAATCGGCCTTCTACAAAGACAGGCGAGCACCGTGGAATTGCTGCCAGGTAGTTCGTTTCCGGCCGATTGGCCCTAATCTGTTTGTGGTTCAAGTTTACTATCTTGGTGATTGGGATCGCATTATGGGACAAGGATCTTGGCTGTTCCGGAATATGGCGGTCCTGTTAGTGCCATATGATGGGTTCACGAACGCTGAAGAGGTGCCAATAGAGTACATGCCTATCTGGCTCCAGATCCACAAGCTACCAGATGGGTATTGCAGACATGATCTGATTGTCAAGTTGCTCCGTTTTGCAGGAGAGGTTCTAGAAACCAGGATTAATGGTAATTCTAGAGGAGATTATGTCCGTGTCAGAGTGAAACATGACATCAAGAAGCCTTTCACGAAGTTTGTGAGCATTGTCAAGGGTGAAACACGTAAGGTTTATGCAATGAGATATGAGAAGCTGGCAAGGTTCTGTAGTGCATGTGGTATAATTGGCCATGGGCATAAGGAGTGCGGTAATGGTGTGTTTGCTGAGAAGGATCTCAAGTTTGTGGATTACCTGTATGCTGACCCTCCGGCACGAGCTCGCTTGGACTGGGAAGCAAGAAGGGGAGAGAGGAAGACTTATGCCGAGCCACCGATTACCAAGTCTGCTGCGGGCAAGGGAGAAGTAAGGCTGGAGGAAGAGCTGAAGGATACGGCAACCAGCCCTCTAAAAACTTCCCTGCCTCGTGATATGGAATTGGATAGATCTTCTCGTAAGCGTCTTAACATGGATGGTGTCATAGAGACACCGGTGACAACTGTACCCTCTGCTTCGCCTGGGGATGTGTTGTTGATTATAGACGGGAAAGGAGATGGAGAACCGGTTTCGCCTACTAACAACTCTGGAAGAAAACGAGCAAAACTAGATGGTGAGACCTCAAACTCAGAGAAAATTTTGGCGGGCTCCCAGGAGGAGCGCCGCCAGTCTCAATGAGTCACCTCTTTTGGAACTGCCGGGGGGCAGGGAACCGCAGGACAGTTCGTGAACTTGGGGCTCTTGTAAAAGCCCATTCCTCAAGCTTGGTCTTTCTCACTGAAACGAGACAGACAAGTGCAAAAGTTGAAAGAATGAAGTCGAAACTTGGTCTCAAAGGATTCTGTGGGGTGGATTGTGAAGGCCGAGGGGGAGGACTTGTGTTGTTTTGGGATGAATCCCTCCAGGTGACAGTGCTTGATTCGTGTAAAAGATACATTGATGTAAGTGTTCTGGATCAAGGATCCGGGAAAACTTGGAGGTCCACCTTTGTCTATGGGGAACCACGTATGGAACATCGGCAGCGCATGTGGGATCACCTGGTCAAATTAAAAGGGGTCTCAAAGTTACCTTGAGTTGTATGTGGTGATTTTAAAGAAGCTCTTTGGCAACATGAACACTTCTCGAGAACCAGCAGAGGAGAGAGCCAGATGGAGGCGTTTAGAGATACTCTCTTTGTGTGTGAATTGCTTGACCCGGGGTTCTCTGGTGCTCGATATACATACGATAACGGCCAGCTTGGACAAGGCAATGTTCGAGTTCGGTTAGATTGGGCATGTGCGTGTGATGAGTGGAAGGAGTTGTTTCTATTTTCGAGGGTGCAGCACCTTGTTTCCCCTCGTTCGGACCATTGTCCCATTTTACTTTTCCTGGATGATACTGAAGATCGCCGTCGTAAGGGTTCGCCTAAATATGAGATCATGTGGGAATGTGACAAAAAATTGCCAGAGATAATTTCAAAGGCGTGGGCTCGGTCTCGACCCGTGGGCGACTTGGGAAACATAGCTACATCCCTGAAATCCGTTATGGCTGATCTTCGCAAGTGGAGTAAAGAAATTTTTTGCCAAGTTGTGAAACAAATCGAGGAACTTCGTAAGGAACTAGAAAACTTACAGCTAAACAGCTCAGACCGTCTCTTGATCCGGCAGAAGATGGAAAAGTTGGATGAGCTTCTCTACCATGAGGAAATGATGTGGCTGCAAAGGAGCCAGATTGTTTGGTTGAAGGAGGGTGATCGCAATACAAATTATTTTCACTGGCAGGCAGTTTGGCGTGCCAGAAGAAATAACATATGGAGATTAGAGAAACCTGACGGCTCCTGGTGTAATTCTCCCTCCGAGATGGAGCGTATGGCTACTTCGTACTTCAAGGAGGTATATACGAAAGATCCCACTCTAAATCCGGATGCAGTTCTAGATGTTCTAGAGCCGAGGGTTTCGGCTGAGATGAATGATACGTCTCCAACGTATCTATAATTTTTGACTGTTCCATGCTATTATATTATCTGTTTTGGATGTTGATATGTCCATTTTGCATCATGCTTTTATATCGATATTTATTGCATTATGGGCTGTTATTACACATTATGTCACAATACTTATGCCTATTGATGTCTACTACACAACCTTCTTCTTGTAGACGTTGTTGGGCCTCCAAGTGCAGAGGTTTGTAGGAGTAGCAAATTTACCTCAAGTGGATGACCTAAGGTTTATCAATCCGTAGGAGGCGTAGGATGAAGATGGTCTCTCTCAAGCAACCCTGCAACCAAATAACAAAGAGTCTCTTGTGTCCCCAACACACCCAATACAATGGTAAATTGTATAGGTGCACTAGTTCGGCGAAGAGATGGTGATACAAGTGGTATATGGATAGTAGATAAAGGTATTTGTAATCTGAAATGATAAAAACAGCAAGGTAGCAAGTGATAAAAGTGAGCGTAAACGGTATTGCAATGCGTGGAAATAAGGCCTACGGTTCATACTTTCACTAGTGTAAGTTCCCTCAACAATAATAACATAATTGGATCATATAACTATCCCTCAACATGCGACAAAGAGTCACTCCAAAGTCACTAATAGCGGAGAACGAACGAAGAGATTATGGTAGGGTACGAAACCACCTCAAAGTTATTCTTCCCAATCAATCCGTTGGGCTATTCCTATAAGTGTCACAAACAGCCCTAGAGTTCGTACTAGAATAACACCTTAAGACACAAATCAACCAAAACCCTAATGTCACCTAGATACTCCAATGTCACCTCAAGTATCCGTGGGCATGATTATACGATATGCGTCACACAATCTCAGATTCATCTATTCAACCAACACAAAGGACCTCAAAGAGTGCCCCAAAGTTCTACCGGAGAATCACGATGAAAACGTGTGCCAACCCCTATGCATAGGTTCATGGGCGGAACCCGCAAGTTGATCACTAAAACATACATCAAGTGAATCACGTGATATCCCATTGTCACCACAGATATCCATGGCAAGACATACATCAAGTGTTCTCAAATCTTTAAAGACTCAATCCGATAAGATAACTTCAAAGGGGAAACTCAATTCATTACAAGAGAGTAGAGGGGGGAGAAAACATCATAGGATCCAACTATAATAGCAAAGCTCGTGATACATCAAGATCGTATCACCTCAAGAACACGAGAGAGAGAGATCAAACACATAGCTACCGGTAGATACCCTCAGCCCCGAGGGAGAACTACTCCCTCCTCGTCATGGAGAGCGCCGGGATGATGAAGATGGCCACCAGTGAGGGTTCCCCCCCTCCGGCAGGGTGCCGGAACAGGGTCCCGATTGAATTTTGGTGGCTACGGAGGCTTCTGGTGGCGGAACACCCGATCTATTATGCGTTCTGGAAGTTTTAGGGTATATGGAGTTATATAGGCACAAGAAGCACGCCAGGGGAGCCACGGGGGCCCCACGAGGCAGGGGGCGCGCCCCCACCCTCGTGGGCAGCTCCCGTATCTTCTGACATGGGGTCCAAGTCCATCAGGTGTGTTTCCTTCCAAAAATAACTTCTCCAGTTGATTCCGTTCCGTTTCGACTCCGTCTGATATTCCTTTTCTTCAAAACACTGAAATAGGCATAAAACAGCAAATCTGGGCTGGGCCTCCGGTTAATAGGTTAGTCCCAAAAGTAATATAAAAGTGGATAATAAAGCCCAATATTGCCCAAAATAGTAGATAATATAGCATGGAGCAATCAAAAATTATAGATACGTTGGAGACGTATCACCTATTCTCTCTTATTTTACAAGGTTTACATAAAGAGGGAGAATGCCGACAGCTGAGATTCTAGGCTAGAAAAGGAGCAAATATTATAGACCTATTCTGCACAGCTCCAAAAGTCCTGAAACTTCACGGAAGTTATTTCCAGAATATATAAAAAATACTAAGCGCAAGAAGTACCAGAGGGTGGCCACCCACCAGCCACGAGGGTGGGGGCGAGCCCTACCCCCCTGGGCGCGCCCCCTGCCTCGTGGGCCCCCTGGTGGCCCTTCGATGCCCATATTCTGCTATATGGAGTCCTTCGTCGAGGAAAAAAATCATAAGCCATCTTTCAGGACGAGACTCCGCCGCCACGAGGCGGAACCTTGGCGGAACCAATCTAAGGCTCTGGCGGAGCTGTTCTGCCGGGGAAACCTCCCTTCGGGAGGAGTAATCATCACCATCGTCATCACCAATGATCCTCTCTGAAGGAAATATGCCCTAGAGGCAATAATAAAGTTATTATTTATTTCCTTATATCATGATAAATGTTTATTATTCATGCTAGAATTGTATTAACCGGAAACATAATACATGTGTGAATACATAGACAAACAAAGTGTCACTAGTATGCCTCTACTTGACTAGCTCGTTGATCAAAGATGGTTAAGTTTCCTAACCATTGACATGGGTTGTCATTTGATTAACGACTTGACCCATTCCGTTAGCTTAGCACTCGATCGTTTAGTATGTTGCTATTGCTTTCTTCATGACTCATACATGTTCCTATGACTATGAGATTATGCAACTCCCGTTTACCAGAGGAACACTTTGTGTGCCACCAAACGTCACAACGTAACTGGGTGATTATAAAGGTGCTCTACAGGTGTCTCCGAAGGTACTTGTTGAGTTGGCGTATTTCGAGATTAGGATTTGTCACTCCGATTGTCGGAGAGGTATCTCTAGGCCCTCTCGGTAATGCATATCACTTAAGCCATGCACATTGCAACTAATGAGTTAGTTGCGGGATGATGTAATACGGAACGAGTAAAGAGACTTGCCGGTAACGAGATTGAACTAGGTATTGAGATACCGACGATCGAATCTCGGGCAAGTAACATACCGATGACAAAGGGAACAACGTATGTTGTTATGCGGTCTGACCGATAAAGATCTTCGTAGAATATGTGGGAGACAATATGAACATCCAGGTTCCGCTATTGGTTATTGACCGGAGACGTGTCTCGATCATGCCTACATAGTTGTCGAACCCGAAGGGTCCGCACGCTTAACGTTTCGATGATAATTATATTATGAGTTTATATGTTTTGATGTACTGAAGGTTGTTCGGAGTCCCGAATGTGATCACGTACATGACAAGGAGTCTCGAAATGGTCGAGACATGAATATTGATATATTGGAAGCCTATGTTTGGATATCGGAAGTGTTCCGGGTGAAATCAGGATTTTACCGGAGTACTGGGAGGTTACCGGAACCCCCCGGGAGGTTAATGGGCCTTAGTGGGCCTTTACGGAGAAGAGGAGAGGCGGCCAGGGCTGGGCCGCGCCCCTCCCCCCTAGTCCGAATAGGACAAGGAGAGGGGGGCGGCGCCCCCTTCCTTCCTCTCTCCCTCCTCTTTCCCCCTCCCAAGTCCAAATCCAACTAGGAAAGGGGGGAGTCCTACTCCCGGTGGGAGTAGGACTCCTGCTGGCGCGCCCTCTCTCCTGGCCGGCCGCACCCCCTTGCTCCTTTATATATAGGGGCAAGGGGCACCCTAGAGACACAACAATTGATCATTTGATCTCTTAGCCGTGTGCGGTGCCCCCTCCACCATAGTCCACCTCGATAATACTGTAGCGGTGCTTAGGCGAAGCCTTGCGTCGGTAGAACATCATCATCGTCACCATGTTGTCGTGCTGACGAAACTCTCCCTCAACACTCGGCTGGATCGGAGTTCGAGGGACGTCATCGGGCTGAACGTGTGCTGAACTCGGAGGTGTCGTACGTTCGGTACTTGATCGGTCGGATTGTGAAGATGTACGACTACATCAACCGCGTTGTGCTAAAGCTTTCGCTTTCGGTCTACGAGGGTACGTGGACAACACTCTCCCCTCTTGTTGCTATGCATCACCATGATCTTGCGTGTGCGTAGGAATTTTTTTGAAATTACTACGTTCCCCAACAATGGCATCCGAGCCAGGTTTTATACGTAGATGTCATATGCACGAGTAGAACACAAGTGAGTTGTGGGCGATATAAGTCATACTGCTTACCAGCATGTCATACTTTGGTTCGACGGTATTGTTGGATGAAGCGGCCCGGACAGACATTACGCGTACGCTTACGCGAGACTGGTTCTACCGACGTGCTTTGCACACAGGTGGCTAGCGGGTGTCAGTTTCTCCAACTTTAGTTGAACCGAGTGTGGCTACGCCCGGTCCTGCGAAGGTTAAAACAGCACCAACTTGACAAACTATCGTTGTGGTTTTGATGCGTAGGTAAGAACGGTTCTTGCTAAGCCCGTACCAGCCACGTAAAACTTGCAACAACAAAGTAGAGGACGTCTAACTTGTTTTTGCAGGGCGTGTTGTGATGTGATATGGTCAAGACGTGATGAGATATAAGTTGTTGTATAATATGATCATGTTTTGTTGAAGTTATCGGCAACTGGCAGAAGCCTTATGGTTGTCTCTTTACTGCATAAGATGCAAGCGCCAAATAATTGCTTTACTTTATCGCTATGCGATAGAAATAGTTGCAACAGCAATAGTTGGCGAGACGACCATGTGACGACACATTGATATAGATCAAGATGATGGAGATCATAGTGTCATGCCGGTGACGATGGAAATCTTGACGATGCTTTGGAGATGGAGATCAAAGGCACAAGATGATGATGGCCATATCATGTCACATATTTTGATTGCATGTGATGTTTATCTTTTATACATATTATTTTGCTTAGTTCGACGGTAGCTTTATAAGATGATCTCTCACTAATTATCAAGGTACAAGTGTTCTCCCTGAGTATGCACCGTTGCAAAAGTTCTTCGTGCTAAGACACCACGTTGACACACGCGGAATACTCAGGTTAAACTTGACGAGCCTAGCATATAACAGATATGGCCTCGGAACACTGAGACCGAAAGGTCGAGCGTGAATCATATAGTAGATATGATCAACATAGTGATGTTCACCATTGAAACTACTCCATCTCACGTGATGATCAGACATGGTTTAGTTGATATGGATCACGTGATCACTTAGAGGATTAGAGGGATGTCTATCTAAGTGGGAGTTCTTAAGTAATATGATTAATTGAACTTAAATTTATCATGAACTTAGTCCTGGTAGTATTAGCATATCTATGTTGTAGATCAATAGCTCGCGTTTAGCTCCTTGTTTTATTTTTGATATGTTCCTAGAGAAAACTAAGTTGAAAGATGTTAGTAGCAATGATGCAGATTGGATGATCTGAGGTTTATCCTCATTGCTGCACAGAAGAATTATGTTCTTGATGCACCGCTAGGTGACAAACCTATTGCAGGAGCAGATGCAGATGTTATGAACGTTTGGCTAGCTCAATATGATGACTACTTGATAGTTTAGTGCACCATGCTTAAACGGCTTAGAATCTGGACTTCAAACACGTTTTGAATGTCATGGACCATATGAGATGTTCCAGGAGTTGAAGTTAATATTTCAAGAAAATACACGAGTTGAGAGATATGAAGTCTCCAACAAGTTCTATAGCTAAAAGATGGAGGAGAATAGCTCAAGCAGTGAGCATGTGCTCAGATTGTCTGGGTACTACAATCGCTTGAATCAAGTGGGAGTTAATCTTCCAGATAAAATAGTGATTGACAGAATTCTCTAGTCACAATCACCAAGTTAGTAGAACTTCGTGATGAACTATAGTATGCAAGGGATGACGAAAACGATTCCCCAGCTTTTCATTATGATGAAATCGATGAAGATAGAAATCAAGAAAGAGCATCAAGTGTTTATGATTAACAAGACCACTAGTTTCAAGAAAAGGGCAAAGGGGAAGAAAGGGAACTTCAAGAAGAACAACAAGCAAGTTGCTGCTCAAGTGAAGAAGCCCAAGTCTGGACCTAAGCATGAGACTAAGTGCTTCTACTGCAAAGGGACTGGTCACTCGAAGCGGAACTGCCCCAAGTATTTGGCGGATAATAAGGATGGCAAAGTGAACAAATGCTATATTTGATATACATGTTATTGATGTGTACTTTACTAGTGTTTATAGCAACCCCTCGGTATTTGATACTAGTTCAGTTGCTAAGAGTAGTAACTTGAAACGGGAGTTGCAGAATGAACAGAGACTAGTTAAGGGTGAAGTGACGATGTGTGTTGGAAGTGGTTCCAAGATTGATATGATCATCATCGTACACTCCTTACACTTTCGGGATTAGTGTTGAACCTAAATAAGTGTTATTTGGTGTTTCCATTGAGCATGAATATGATTTGATCATGTTTATTGCAATACGGTTATTCATTTAAGTTAGAGAATAATTGTTATTCTGTTTACATGAATAAAACCTTCTATGGTTATGCATCCAATGAAAATGGTTTGTTGGATCTCGATCGTAGTCATACACGTATTCATAATATTGAAGCCAAAATATACAAAGTTAATAATGATAGTGCAACTTATTAGTGGCACTGCCGTTTAGGTCATATTGGTGTAAAGCGCATGAAGAAAATCCATGCTGATGGGCTTTTGGAATCACTTGATTATGAATCAGTTGATGCTTGCGAACCATGCCTCATGGGCAAACATGACTAAGACTCCGTTCTCTAGAACAATGGAGTGAGCAACTGACTTATTGGATATAATACATACTGATGTATGAGGTCCGATGAGTGTTGAGGCTAGCGGCGGGTATCGTTATTTTTCTGACCTTCACAGATGATTTGAGCAGATATGGGTATATCTACTTGAAGAAACGTAAGTCTGAAACATTTGAAAAGTTCAAAGAATTTCAGAGTGAAGTGGAAAATCATCGTAATAAGAAAATAAAGTTTCTGCGATATGATCGCAGAGGCGAATATTTGAGTTACGAGTTTGGCCTTCAATTAAAACAATGTGGAATAGTTTCACAAAACTCATGCCACCTGGAACACCACAGCGTAATGGTGTGTCCGAACGTCATAACCGTACTTTATTAGATATGGTGCGATCTATGATGTCTCTTACCGATTTACCACTATCATTTTGGGGTTATGCATTAGAGACAGCTACATTCACGTTAAATAGGGCGCCATCTAAATCCGTTGAGACAATACCGTATGAACTATGGTTTGGAAAGAAACCTAAGTTGTCGTTTCTTAAAGTTTGAGGTTGCAATGCTTATGTGAAAAAGTTTCAACCTGATAAGCTCAAACCCAAATCGAAGAAGTTTGTCTTCATAGGATACCCAAAAGAAAATGTTGGGTACACCTTCTATCACGGATCCGAAGGCAAGATATTCATTGCTGAGAATGGATCCTTTCTAGAGAAGGAGTTTCTCTCGAAAGAAGTGAGTGGGAGGAAAGTAGAACTTGATGAGGTAACTATACCTGCTCCCTTATTGGAAAGTAGTTCATCACAGAAACCGGTTTCTGCGACACCTACATCAATTAGTGAGGAAGTTAATGATGATGATCATGAAACTTTAGATCAAGTTGTTACTGAACCTCGTAGGTCAACCAGAGTAAGATCCGCGCCAGAGTGGTACAGTAATCCTGTTCTGGAAGTTATGTTACTAGACCATGATGAACCTACGAACTATGAAGAAGCGATGGTGAGCTCAGATTCCGCAAAATGGCTTGAAGCCATGAAATTTGAGATGGGATCCATGTATGAGAACAAAGTGTGGACTTTGGTTGACTTGCCCGTTGATCGGCAAGCAATTGAGAATAAATGGATCTTCAAGAGGAAGACGGGCGCTGATAGTAGTGTTACTATCTACAAAGCTAGAATTGTCGCAAAAAGGTTTTTGACAAGTTCAAGGTGTTTACTACGATGAGAGTTTCTCACTCGTATCTATGCTTAAGTCTGTCCGAATCATGTTAGCAATTGCCGCATTTTATGAAATCTGGCAAATGAATAAACAAAATTGCATTCCTTAATGGATTTATTAAAGAAGAGTTGTATATGATGCAACCAGAAGGTTTTGTCAATCCTAAAGGTACTAACAAAATATGCAAGCTCCAACAATCCATCTATGGACTGGTGCAAGCATCTCGGAGTTGGAATATACGCTTTGATAAGTTGATCAAAGCATATAGTTTTATACAGACTTGCGGTGAAGCCTGTATTTACAAGAAAGTGAGTGGGAGCACTACAACATTTCTGATAAGTATATGTGAATGACATATTGTTGATCGGAGATAATGTAGAATTATTCTGCAAAGCAGAAAGGAATGTTTGAAAGGAGTTTTTCAAAGAAAGACCTAGGTGAAGCTGCTTACATATTGAGCATCAAGATCTATAGAGATAGATCAAGACGCTTGATAAGTTTTTCAATGAGTACATACCTTGACAAGATTTTGAAGTAGTTCAAAATGGAACAGTCAAAGAAGGAGTTCTTTCCTGTGTTACAAGGTGTGAAGTTGAGTAAGACTCAAAACCCGACCACGGTAGAAGATAGAGAGAGAATGAAAGTCATTCCCTATGCCTCAACCATAGGTTCTATAAAGTATGCCATGCTGTGTACCAGACCTATTGCATACCCTGCCCTGAGTTTGGCAAAGGAGTAATATAGTGATCTAGGAGTAGATCACTGGACATTGGTCAATATTATCCTTAGTGGAATAAGGATATGTTTTTCGATTATGGAGGTGACAAAAAGGTTCGTCATAAAGGGTTACGTCGATGCAAATTTTGACACTGATCCAGATGACTCTAAATCTCAATCTGGATACATATTGAAAGTGGGAGCAATTAGCTAGGGTAGCTCCGTGCAAAGCATTGTTGACATAGAAATTTGCAAAATACTTACGGATCTGAATGTGGCAGACCCGTTGACTAAACTTCTCTCACAAGCAAAACATGATCACACCTTAGTACTCTTTGGGTGTTAATCACATAGAGATGTGAACTAGATTATTGACACTAGTAAACCCTTTGGGTGTTGGTCACATGTCGATGTGAACTATGGGTGTTAATCACATGATGATGTGAACTATTGGTATTAAATCACATGGCGATGTGAACTAGATTATTGACTCTAGTGCAAGTGGGAGACTGAAGGAAATATGCCCTAGAGGCAATAATAAAGTTGTTATTTATTTCCTTATATCATGATAAATGTTTATTATTCATGCTAGAATTGTATTAACCGAAACATAATACATGTGTGAATACATAGACAAACAGAGTGTCACTAGTATGCCTCTACTTGACCAGCTCTTTGATCAAAGATGGTTAAGTTTCCTAACCATTGACATGGGTTGTCATTTGATTAATGGGATCACATCATTAGGAGAATGATGTGATTGACTTGACCCATTCCGTTAGCTTAGCACATCACTTAAGCCTTGCAAGCATTGCAACTAATGAGTTAGTTGCAGGATGATGTATTACGGAACGAGTAAAGAGACTTGCTGATAACAAGATTGAACTAGGTATTGAGATACTGACGATCGAATCTCGGGAAAGTAACATACCGATGACAAAGGGAACAACGTATGTTGTTATGCGGTCTGACCGATAAAGATCTTCGCAGAATATGTGGGAACCAATATGAACATCCAGGTTCCTCTATTGGTTATTGACCGGAGACGTGTCTCGGTCATGTCTACATAGTTCTCGAACCCGAAGGGTCCGCACACTTAACGTTTCGATGACAGTTATATTATGAGTTTATATGTTTTGATGTACCGAAGGTTGTTCGGAGTCCCGGATGTGATCACGGACATGACGAGGAGTCTCGAAATGGCCGAGACATGAAGATTGGTATATTGGAAGCTTATGTTTGGATATCAGAAGTGTTCCGAGTGAAATCGGGATTTTACCCGAGTACCGGGAGGTTACCGGAACCCCCCAGGAGGTTAATGGGCCTTAGCAGGCCTTTACGGAGAAGAGGAGAGGCGGCCAGTGCTGGGCTGCGCGCCCCTCCCCCTAGTTCGAATAGGACAAGGAGAGGGGGGCGGCGCCCCCCCCCTTCCTTCCTTTCTCCCTCCTTTCTCCCTCCTCCCAAGTCCTAATCCAACTAGGAAAGGGGGGAGTCCTACTCCCAGTGGGAGTAGAACTCCTGCTAGTGCGCCCTCTCTCCTGGCCGGCCGCACCCCCCTTGCTCCTTTATATACAGGGGTAGGGGGCACCCTAGAGACACAACAATTGATCGTTTGATATTTTAGCCGTGTGCGCTGCCCCCCTCCACCATAGTCCACCTCGATAATACTGTAGCGGTGCTTAGGCGAAGCCCTGCGTCGGTAGAACATCATCATCGTCACCACGCCGTCATGCTTACGAAACTCTCCCTCAACACTCGGCTGGATCGGAGTTCGAGGGACGTCATCAGGTTGAACGTGTGCTGAACTCGGAGGTGCCGTACGTTCGGTACTTGATCGGTCGGATCGTGAAGACGTACGACTACATCAACCACGTTGTGCTAACGCTTCCGCTTTCGGTCTACGAGGATACGTGGACAACACTCTCCCCTCTCATTGCTATGCATCACCATGATCTTGCGTGTGCGTAGGAATTTTTTTGAAATTACTACATTCCCCAACACTCTCATCGGGAGGGGGTCAATCTCCATCAACATCTTCACCAGCACCATCTCATCTCAAACCCTAGTTCATCTCTTGTATCCAATCTTTGTATCCAAACCTCAGATTGGTACCTGTGGGTTGCTAGTAGTGTTGATTACTCCTTGTAGTTGATGCTAGTTGGTTTACTTGGTGGAAGATCATATGTTCAGATCCATTATGCATATTAATACCCCTCTGATTATGAACATGAATATGCATTGTGAGTAGTTACGTTTGTTCCTGAGGACATGGGAGAAGTCTTGCTATTAGTAGTCATGTGAATTTGGTATTCGTTCGATATTTTGATGAGATGTATGTTGTCATCCCTCTAGTGGTGTCATGTGAACGTCGACTACATGACACTTCACCATTGTTTGGGCCTAGAGGGAGGCATTGGGAAGTAATAAGTAGATGATGGGTTGCTAGAGTGACAGAAGCTTAAACCCTAGTTTATGCGTTGCTTCGTAAGGGGCTGATTTGGATCCATATGTTTCATGCTATGGTTAGGTTTACCTTAATAGTTCTGTTGTAGTTGCGGATGCTTGCAATGGGGGTTAATCATAAGTGGGATGCTTGTCCAAGTAAGGACAGCACCCAAGCACCGGTCCACCCACATATCAAATTATCAAAGTACCGAACGCGAATCATATGAACGTGATGAAAACTAGCTTGACGATAATTCCCATGTGTCCTTGGGAGCGCTTTACTTCATATAAGAGTTTGTCCAGACTTGTCCTTTGCTACAAAAAGGATTGGGCCATCTTGCTGCACCTTATTTACTTTTATTACTTGCTACTCGTTACAAATTACCTTATCACAAAACTATCTGTTACCGATAATTTCAGTGCTTGCAGAGAATACCTTACTGAAAACTGCTTATCATTTCCTTCTGCTCCTCGTTGGGTTTGACACTCTTAATTATCGAAAAGGCTACGATAGGTCCCCTACACTTGTGGGTCATCAAGACTCTTTTCTGGCGCCGTTGCCGGGGAGTGAAGCGCCTTTGGTAGGTGGAATTTAGTAAGGAAAATTTTATATAGTGTGCTGAAATTTACTGTCACTTGTTACTATGGAAAGTAATCCTTTGAGGGGCTTGTTCGGGGTATCTTCACCCCGACCGGTAGAGCAAATAGTTGCTCCTCAAACTACTGGACCTACTGAAAATGAAAATGTTTACTTCGAAATTCCTTCGGGTATGATAGAGAAACTGCTAGCTAATCCTTTTGCAGGAGATGGAACATTGCATCCCAACTTACACTTAATCTATGTGGATGAAGTTTGTGGATTATTTAAGCTTGCAGGTATGCCCGATGATGTTATCAAGAAGAAGGTCTTCCCTTTATCTTTGAAGGGAGATGCATTGACATGGTATAGGCTATGTGATGATATGGGATCATGGGACTATAAGCGATTGAAAGTGGAATTCCATCAGAAGTTTTATCCTATGCATCTTGTTCATTGTGATCGTAATTATATATATAATTTTTGGCCTCGCGAAGGAGAAATCATCGCTCAAGCTTGGGGGAGGCATAAGTCAATGTTATATTCATGCCCCAATCATGAGCTCTCAAGAGAAATGAGTATTCAAAAAATTTATGCTCGGCTTTCTGACGACAATCGCTCCATGCTCGATACTTCTTGTACTGGTTCCTTTATGATGAAGACTATTGAATTCAAATGGAATTTATTGGAGAGAATTAAACGCAACTCTGAAGATTGGGATCTCGAAGAAGGTAAGGAGTCAGGTATAACACCTAATTTTGATTGTGTTAAATCTTTTATGGATACCGATGTTTTCCGTAAATTTAGCACTAAATATGGACTTGACTATGATATAGTAGCTTCTTTCCGTGAATCCTTTGCTACTCATGTTGATCTCCCTGAGGAGAAGTGGTTTAAATATAATCCTCCCATTGAATTAAAAGTAGTTGCACCTATTAAAGTCGAAGAAAAGACTATCACTTATAATGATCCTATTGTTCCTACTGCTTATGTTGAGAAACCACCTTTCCTTGTTAGAATAAAGGATCATGCTAAAGTTTCAACTGTAGTCAACAAAAGTAATATTAGGACACATAAACCCCCTGAGCGAGTTAAAGTTGAACCTAATATTGCTATGGTCAAAGATCTCTTGGCCGATAATATTGATGGGCATGTTATTTAATTCTGTGATGAAGCTGCTAGAATTGCTAGGCCTAGTGCTAAAGATAAACATAGACCTGTGGTAGGCATGCATGTTATTTCTGTTAAAATAGGAGATCATTGCTATCATGGCTTATGTGATATGGGTGCTAGTGCAAGTGCAATACCTCATTCCTTATACAAAGAAATTATGCATGATACTGCACCTGCTGAGATAGAAGAGATTGATGTCACAATTAAGCTTGCCAATAGAGACACTATTTCACCAGTTGGGATTGTTAGAGATGTTGAAGTCTTGCGTGGGAAAGTTAAATATCCTGCTGATTTTCTTGTTCTTGGTTCCCCTCAAGATAGCTTTTGTCCCATTATATTTGGTAGACCCTTCTTGAATACTGTTAATGCTAAGATAGATTGCAAGAAGGATGTTGTTACTATTGGTTGGATGATATGTTTCATGAGTTTAATTTTTCTAAATTTCATAGACAACCCCGTGATGAAGAATTGCCTAGTAAAGATGAAATTATTGGTCTTGCTTCTATTGCTGTGCCTCCTAATGATCCTTTAGAACAATATTTGCTAGACCATGAAAATGATATGTTTATGAATGAAAGAAGGGAAATAGATGAAGTATTCTTTAAACAGGGACCTATTCTGAAACACAACTTGCCTGTTGAAATCCTAGGGGATCCTCCTCCACCCAAGGGTGATCCCGTGTTTGAGCTTAAACCATTACTTCATACTCTTAAATATGCTTATCTTGATGAAAAGAAGATATATCCTGTTATTATTAGTGCTAACCTTTTAGAGAAGGAGGAAGAGAAATTGTTGAAAACTCTAAAGAAGCACTGTGCTGCTATTGGATATACTCTTGATGATCTTAAGGGCATTAGTCCCACTCTATGTCAACACAAAATAAATTTGGAGAAAGACACCAAACCAGTTATTGATCACCAACGATGGCTGAATCCTAAAATGAAAGAAGTGGTAAGAAAGGAAATATTAAAGCTCCTTGAGGCAGGTATAATTTATCCCGTTGCTGATAGTCAGTGGGTAAGTCATGTCCATTGTGCCCCTAAGAAGGGAGGTATTACTGTTGTTCCTAATGATAAAGATGAATTGATCCCGCAAAGAATTATTATAGGTTATAGGATGGTAATTGATTTCCGCAAATTAAATAAAGCTACTAAAAAAGATCATTACCCTTTGTCTTTTATTGATTAAATGCTAGAAAGTTATCCAAACATACACATTTTTGCTTTCTAGATGGTTACTCTGGCTTCTCTCAAATACCTATGTCAGCTGAAGATCAAGCAAAGACCACTTTTACTTGCCCATTCGATACTTATTCTTATAGATGTATGCCTTTTGGTTTATGTAATGCACCTGCTACCTTTCAAAGATGCATGATGGCTATATTTTCTGACTTTTGTGAAAAGATATGTGAGGTTTTAATGGACGATTTCTCTGTTTATGGATCCTCTTTTGATGATTGCTTGAGCAACCTTGATCGAGTTTTGCAGAGATGTGAAGAAACTAATCTTGTTCTGAATTGGGGGAAATGCCACTTTATGGTTAATGAAGGTATTGTCTTGGGGCATAAAATTTCTGAAAGAGGCATTGAAGTCAATAAAGCGAAAGTTGATGCTTTTGAAAAGATGCCATATCCCAAGGACATTAAAGGTCTAAGAAGCTTCCTTGGTCACGCCGGTTTTTATAGGAGGTTCATTAAGGACTTCTCAAAAATTTCTCGGCCTCTAACTAATATATTACAAAAAGATATTCCTTTCGTCTTTGATGATGATTGTGTAGAAGCATTTGAAATACTTAAGAAAGCATTAATTTCTGCACCTATTGTTCAGCCACCTGATTGGAATTTACCCTTTGAAATTATGTGTGATGCTAGTGATTAGGCTGTAGGTGCTATTCTAGGGCAAAGAGTTGATAAGAAATTAAATGTTATTCAATATGCTAGTAAAACTCTAGACAACGCCCAGAGAAATTATGCAACCACTGAAAAAGAATTTTTAGCAGTTGTTTTTGCTTGTGATAAGTTCAGACCTTATATTGTTGATTCTAAAGTAACTATTCACACTGATCATGCTGCTATTAAATACCTTATGGAAAAGAAAGATGCTAAACCTAGGATTATTAGATGGGTTCTCCTGCTACAAGAATTTGATTTGCATATTATTGATAGAAAGGGAGCTGAGAACCCCGTTGCAGACAACTTGTCTAGGTTAGAAAATGTTCTTGATGACCCACTACCTATTGATGATAGCTTTCCTGATGAACAATTAAACGTCATAAATGCTTCTCGAACTGCTCCATGGTATGCTGATTATGCTAATTACATTGTTGCTAAATTTATACCACCTAGTTTCACATACCAGTAAAAGAAAAAGTTCTTCTATGATTTGAGACATTACTTTTGGGATGACCCACATCTTTATAAAGAAGGATTAGATGGTATGTGACGCCCCAAGACCGATGCTCTAGATGCCTTCTATTTATTTTAGTTGTTGTCGTGTGTCTATTGTGTTTGTTGCATTATCATTATTGTTTTGCATATTTCTTTCCGATGTGTTTCTGCCATGATCATGATGAATGTCATTGTCATATTTTTTTTCTTCTTGCATCATGTTCATCATTTGTTATATTGCATTGTGCCATCCATGTTGTTGCCATAGTCATCTTGCTTTCCGTATGATATTTAATATGCCTTGTGTCATTTTATTGCATTCTATCATGATCATCATGTGGGTTGCATTCTTCATGTTGATGTATTGTTGGTGTGCTATCCATCTTGATCTTTTCCATCAGCATTTTCCCCCAAGTGCACAACCTATCCACTTCTTCATATTTTTCAAACTTTGCCTTTCAGGTCAAGTGGCTTTTTCCCTCCTCCGTAAATTTTCATTTATTTCCTGATAATCTTACACCTTGCCAGCAACCTCTCTGTCAAGTTTCAGATGTTTTGGGTTTGATTTGGTTGGGATCAAAAATGACTCAAGTTTGAATTAATCCAAACTTGGATTATTTTTTCTACCTCTAAAAATTGCCAAGTCAATTTATTCTAATCCTGCATAATTCCAAAAGTACAAAAATATTTTTACTTCTTTCAAATTAATCTCCTACCTCCCTGGCCTTTTCCTTTTCTTCAGCTGCGAATTACAAATTTACAGAATTAAGGAGAAAAGGGAAAGCCCTCCCAGTGCAGCCACTTGTGCCTTTTCCCTCACCCGCAGCCCAACCAAGCCTAGCAGAAGCTCCAGCGCAGCCCACCTGGCCCAACTCTGTTCACGGCCACCTGCCCCGTTGCGTCGCCGTCTCTGTTCCAGAGACAGAGCGCTCGCTCTCGCGCCGTGAGCTTCACGGACGCCGAGGTCGCGCCATCTTCTCCCCCTCCTTTTAAGCCAGCAGCCACGCCCTAGGGTTTCCCCTTCTCCCTCTAGTTTTCCTCCGCCGCCGCCGGCCAGGAGGGCAGCTCCTCCCTGCTCCATCTTCTCCCTGCAGCCACCATGGCCGGTCCAAGCAAGAGCTCATCACCGGAGTAGGAGCATCGCCGGCCTCCCTTCCATCGACCCCGAGCACCGCAGCGCTTCCCCGAGTCCGTTCTGACGCCGATCCGAGCCCGAGGACGCCTTCCCTGACGTCCTCTTCGTCCCCTACTTCGTCTTCTTCACGGACAACAAGTCCACCGGAGTTCCTCGCCTCCTCTCCGTCGATATTCTGCGTCCCCGGCCGCATCCTCATGTCACAGGTATACTAGGTATACCCAACTCCAACCCTGCTCTTTTCCATCGCGATTAGATCGTTGGGGTCGTCACTGGATCCATGCCATCTTCGTGTTCTCGGTGCTCCAATGAGCTCTGAATTTTGTTGTGTAGTTTCAGTACACGCCGCGGTTCCTCGCGCTTCACCCCCTCTCTGGATCCTCTGTCGCACACGCATCAGCACCTCCACAGCACATGCTCGCGAGCTCATGCAAGCCCCACGCCCCCTCCTTGCAATGTCTCTATTCCATCCAGCAACCATGGCCGTGATCTCTGAACTTTTGCATGCTGCCGCCCTTGCTACACCCACGTACGGATTCTCCTGCACACCCCCGCAAGCGCTCGACCCTCTCTGTCCGCGCTCGCACACAATCCTAGCGCAGCAGCCGCACAGCACCAACCGCACGGATCCGGTCGTAGTATTCTCCATGACCGAGACAAGCTCCTGCTCGTCCTCGGTTTGCAGTACCCGTAGCATTGTGCGCATGCCCGCAGCAGCCACCGCTTGGTTCATCCGCATGCACACCATTTTCCGCACACCCGCTGATGCCTAGCAGCCGAGATCGGCGCCGCGTTCGCTCGCTGCTGCCGTGAGCTTTCTCGGTGTAGCCATGGCTGAAGCTTGCCACTTCTGTTCCTTTCCTATAAAGCAAACCACCTCCTAGAGCACACAACACAGGCACTAGCCCAACTGGTTAGTCTTCCCCTTAACCACCCAGGCGACCAGGGATCAAATCCCCACGGGCACATTCTTTGCCATCAATTTTTGCCTTACCAGATCAAGCTTTGTTTTCGTTCATGTCATGTCAAGTCCAGTATCCATCATAGACATCTTCTAGGCGAGCTGGTCAGCGCGCTCTGTTTTCAACTGTGAGGTGCTAGGTTCAATTCCCAGGCATCCCAATTTTTGCCCCTGTTTCCTTTTATATTTTGCTCCCACAGTCATCTGCGGGACCCCAAATCCTCTTGGGCCTCATTCACTCTTGGGCCGTTGCACTGTAATGCTTCTGGCCCGCATATGTGTTTTTTTCTGCTCTGTGATTTCAGCATTTTCCAGTGCATGCATATTTACTGAAATGCCATTAATTTGCTTTGCTCATATCTAAATATCCATGCATCATAATAAAGCATGTAATATATGTAAAATGCTTAGATTTTCATCTAGTTTCATAATATGCTGTTCTCATCTATGTTTAAAATGTTTAAAATGTTGTTTGTTTAGATTTGCTTAAATAACTTGCTAAAATGATTTATTTCATAACTAAATAACCGTAACTCCGATTTTAATAAACTTTACATGTAAATGGGGTAGAAAAATGCCTAGTTTAACATGGTGGCATCACTTTGCATGTTTAACTTGTGTTTAGGGCAGAACAGTACCAAACCTAATATATGCATATGGGGATTTACCGGAATTGTTGTTTGTTGCTTCCGGCCTCATTTAAACTTGCCTAGATTAGATAGTTTCATCATGCTTCACCTTCTGCCATGCTAACAACATTTAACCTTGTTGGGTACATAAACGAGAGAGAACTAAGTAAGGCATGTGGTGTTTTGTCAATATGCATCCCGATGCATATTGAGCTCCATTTAATTTGTAGGATTGTTTGTGCACTTTGCCATGCCATGCTTCTTTAAACCGGACATGCATCATACTTGTTGTGCATCATGCCATGTTGTTGTAGTGGTTGTTGACTATGTTGTGTGCTTCTTTCCGGTGTTGCTTCTTCGGGTTGGTTCCGATAACGTCGCGTTTGTGAGGAACCGTTCGACTACGTCCGTTTATCTTCTTCATGGACTCGTTCTTCTTCCTTGCAGGATTTCAGACAAGATGATCATACCCTCGAAATCACTTCTATCTTTGCTTGCTAGTTGCTCGCTCTTTTGCTATGCCTATGCTGCGATACCTACCACTTGCTTGTCATGCCTCCCATATTGTTGAACCAAGCCTCTAACCCACCTTGTCCTAGCAAACCGTTGTTTGGCTATGTTACCGCTTTGCTCAGCCCCTCTTATAGCGTTGTTAGTTGCAGGTGAAGATTGAAGTTTGTTCCTTGTTGGAACATGGAGATGTTGTTCCTTGTTGGAACATGTTTACTTGTTGGGATATCACAATATCTCTTATCTAATTAATGCATCTATACACTTGGTAAAGGGTGGAAGGCTTGGCCTTATGCCTGGTGTTTTGTTCCACTCTTGCCGCCCTAGTTTCTGTCATATCGGTGTTATGTTCCCGGATTTTGCGTTCCTTATGCGGTTGGGTATAATGGGAACCCCTTGACAGTTCGCCTTGAATAAAACTCCTCCAGCAAGGCCCAACATTAGTTTTACCATTTGCCACCTAGCCTTTTTTCCCTTGGGTAGGCCTGCCCAAGGGTCATCTCTATTTAAACCCCCGGGCCAGTGCTCCTCTGAGTGTTGGTCCAACTTGTCAGCCGCCGGTGGCCACCAGGGGCAACTCTGGGCTGGCCTACCGGAAGTTTGGACAATCCGGTGTGCCCTGAGAACGAGATATGTGCAGCTCCTATCGGGATTTGTCGGCACATTCGGGTGGCTTTGCTGGTCTTGTTTTACCATTGTCGAAATGTCTTGTAACCGGGATTTCGAGTCTGATTGGGTCTTCCCGCTAGAAGGAATATCCTTCGTTGACCGTGAGAGCTTGTGATGGGCTAAGTTGGGACACCCCTGCAGGGATTTGAACTTTCAAAAGTCGTGCCCGTGGTTATGGGCAGATGGGAATTTGTTATTGTCTGGTTGTAGAAAACCTGAAGTTGATCTTAATTAAAATACATCAACCGCGTGTGTAACCGTGATGGTCTCTTCTCGGCGGGGTCCGGGAAGTGAACACGGTGTTGGAGTTATGTTTGACGTAGGTTGTTCTAGGATCACTTCTTGATCATAGTTTCTCGATCGCGCTTTGCCTTCTCTTCTCGCTCTCATTTGCGTATGTTAGCCACCATATATGCTAGTCGCTTGCTGCAGCTCCACCTCATACCTTTTACCCTTACATAAGCTTAAATAGTCTTGATCGCGAGGGTGTGAGATTGCTGAGTCTCCGTGACTCACAGATACTTCCAAAACCAGCTTGCAGGTGCCGTTGAACCGTGCAGATGACGCAACCAAGCTCAAGGAGGAGATTGATGAAGATCTTGCCCTTTGTGTTGTTTCGTTCTAGTTGATCAGTAGTGGAGCCTAGTTGGGGTCGATCGGGGATCTGTGTAGCATTTGGGGTAGTCTTCTTTTATTTTGGCTCCGTAGTCGGGCCTTGATTGTAACTGGTTGATGTTATGCTTTATTCATGTAATTGTGTGAAGTGGCGATTGTAAGCCAACTATGTATCTCTTTACCTTATGTATTACATGGGTTGTGTGAAGATTACCTCACTTGCGACATTGCTTTCAATGCGGTTATGCCTCTAAGTCGTGCTTCGACACGTGGGAGATATAGCCGCATCGAGGGCGTTACATTATTATTAGACGTTGTGTACCTGAGCATGAACAGGAACAGATCCTATGCAAGTGTCACTCCGAAGCTTATGGAGGACACCATGCTGGAGATAGAACTGCACATAAGGTATTGCAATTTGGTTTTTATTGGCCTACTCTCTTCAAGGATGCCTGTAAGTTTGTCTTGTCTTGTGATGAATGTCAAAGAATTGGTAATATTAGTAGACGTCACCTATGAATTATTCACTTTTTATTGAACCATTTGATGTTTGGGGCTTTGATTATATGGGACCTTTCCCTTCCTCTAATGGGTATACACATATTTTAGTTGTTGTTGATTACGTCACTAAGTGGGTAGAAGCTATTCCAACTAGTAGTGCTGATCATAACACCTCTATTAAAATCCTTAAAGAAGTTATTTTCCCGAGGTTTGGAGTCCCTAGATATTTAATGACTGATGGTGGTTCACATTTTATTCATGGTGCGTTTCGTAAAATTCTTGCTAAGTATGATGTTAATCACAGAATTGCATCTCCTTATCACCCACAGTCTAGTGGTCAAGTAGAATTGAGTAATAGAGAGCTCAAATTAATTTTGCAAAAGACTGTTAATAGATCTAGAAAGAATTGGTCCAATAAACTTGATGATGCATTATGGGCCTATAGAACTACATACAAAAATCCTATGGGCATGTCTCTGTATAAAATGGTTTATGGTAAAGCATGTCACTTACCTCTTGAATTAGAACATAAGGCATATTGGGCTATTAAAGAGCTCAACTATGACTTCAAACTTGCCGGTGAGAAGAGGTTATTTGACATTAGCTCACTGGATGAGTGGAGAACCCAAGCCTATGAAAATGCCAAATTGTTTAAAGAAAAAGTTAAAAGATGGCATGACAAAAGGATACAAAAGCGTGAGTTTAATGTAGGTGATTATGTATTGCTATACAACTCTCGTTTAAGATTTTTTGCAGGCAAACTTCTCTCTAAATGGGAAGGTCCTTACGTTATCGAGGAGTTCTATCGTTCCAGTGCCATAAAAATCAACAACTTCGAAGGCACAAATCCGAAGGTAGTGAACGGTCAAAGAATTAAACATTATATCTCAGGTAATCCTATAAATGTTGAAACCAATATTATTGAAATCATAACCCCGGAGGAATACATAAGGGACACTTTCCAGAACGTTTCAGACTCCGAAAAGGAATAGGTATGTGGTACAGTAAGTAAACCGACTCCAAAATAGTTCTAATGGCAATTTTTCTCCGTTTTGGAATATTTAGAAAAATAGGAAAATAAGAAGCAGACCGGAAAGGACATGAGGCTTCCACGAGGGTGGAGGGCGTGCCCCCCTGCCTTGTGGGAACCTCGTGTGCTCTTCGGACTCCGTTTTCTTGCACGATACTTCTTTTGGTCGGTAAAAATTCATTATATAATCTCTCGAAGGTTTTGACCATCGTATCACGCAAATATCTCTTGTCTTTGTTTCGAGCTGTTTTTCTGACAGATCTAGGTCGTCATGTCGTCTTCAAGTGCCCCAAGGACAAGTTCTTCGAGAAGGTCATCAACCCCTACCTCGCGGAGGTGCTGCAACACCCTCAAACCATTGAGATGCGTGAGGGGTTGTTGCACATCCGCGATGTTGAGGGACCAAGGAGGACCGAAAGCACGGAGGCAAGGCTGGAGGCATTGGAGCAACAAGTTTTCAAGTGTCAGGAGATGGTGGAGCGTGGACTTCACTCCAATCACATTATTATCACGGAGTTCACCAACAATCACAAGCTGAACGTCAAGGACATTGGGGAGGCCATCTTCAAGCTTCATGAGAAAATCGAGCACCTCCAAGCCCAGATCTATGACCTGCAAAATCAAAACTGTGATTATGAATATAGATTCAAGAGGATGAGTTTGGATGCAGATTTGAGGATTCAGGAAACTCGATCATCCTTCTATGATGGTGAGCCTATGCCTTGGAAGAGGGATGACAAGCCTACATCATCAACAACTCCACCTTCTTCACCAACAAATAAGAAGTGAGTATCTGGTATGGGCACTCCCCTTGGCAATTGCCAAGCTTGGGGGAGTGCCCCGGTATCGTATCACCATCACTTTTATCTTTACCGTTTTTCTTAGTTCGATCCTTTTGATAATATCTTGATCTAGTAGAATAAAGTTTTAGGATGATATAGTTGTGAGTTTTGCTTTATGATCCTTCTATGTAATCGAGTCCGTGAGCTATATATAATAAAGATTAGTGTTAAGTCAAGGGCTTGATAATTTTGCTATGATCTTGAGGGAATAAAATAAAAGAGAATAAATAAAAAGAAATAAAGAGATCATATGGATCTTATGGAAAGTAATGAGCACACATATAAAGAGTATGATGAATAAAAGTTGTTGACAGTTGACAAACATAGTTTTGGTCATCGTTGCAATGAATAGGAAGTAATAAATAAAGAGAGGTTCACATATAAATATACTATCTTGGACATCTTTTATGATTGTGAGCACTCACTAAAGTATGACATGCTAAGAGTTGACGTTGGACAAGGAAGACAACGTAATGGGTTATGTTTTCTTACGTCTGAGATAAATTATATTGTCATGGATTGTCCAACATGTTGATCTTGCCTTTCCCTCTCATTCTAGCCAATTTCTTTGCACCAAGTAGAGATACTACTTGTGCTTCCAAATATCCCTAAACCCAGTTTTGCCATGAGAGTCCACCATACCTACCTATGGATTGAGTAAGATCCTTCAAGTAAGTTATCATCGGTGCAAGCAATAAAAATTGCCTTCTAAATATGTATGACTTATTAATGTGGAGAAAATAAGCTTTATACAATCTTTTGATATGGAAGAAATAAAAGCGACGGACTGCATAATAAAGGTCCATATCATAAGTGGCAATATAAAGTGACATTCTTTCGCATTAAGATTTTGTGCATCCAACCATAAAAGCGCATGACAACCTCTGCTTCCCTCTGTGAAGGGCCTATCTTTTACTTTTATCTTCTACCTTACATAAGAGTCATGGTGATCTTCACCTTTCCTTTTTACATTTTATCCTTTGGCAAGCACAATATGTTGGAAAGATCTTGATATATATATATAGCTAATTGGATGTGAGTCTTCATGAACTATTATTGTTGACATTACCCTTGAGGTGAAACATTGGGAGGCAAAACTATAAGCCCCTATCTTTCTCTGTGTCCGATTAAAACTTCATACCCATAAATATTGCGTGAGTGTTAGCAATTGTCAAAGACTAAAAGATGGTTGAGTATGTGGACTTGCTGAAAAGCTCTTATATTGACTCTTTCCTATGTTATGATAAATTGCAATTGCCTCAATGACTGAGATTAGAGTTTGTTGGTTCTCAATGAAGTTTATGATTCATACTTGAAATTGTGATTGAATTGTTACTTTAGCATAAGAGATCATATGACAATATATATATATGTTGCTTTCATGTCCGTATTTTATTTTTATCGACACCTCTATCTCTAAACATATGGACATATTTTTCGATTTCGGCTTTCACTTGAGGACAAGCGAGGTCTAAGCTTGGGGGAGTTGATACGTCCATTTTGCATCATGCTTTTATATCGATATTTATTGCATTATGGGTTGTTATTACACATTATGTCACAATACTTATGCCTATTCTCTCTTATTTTACAAGGTTTACATAAAGAGGGAGAATGCCGGCAGCTGGGATCTGGGCTGGAAAAGGAGCAAATATTAGAGACCTATTCTGCACAGCTCCAAAAGTCCTGAAACTTCACGGAAGTTATTTCCAGAATATATAAAAAATACTGAGTGCAAGAAGTACCATTAGGGGGCCACCCACCAGCCACGAGGGTGGGGGGCGCGCCCTACCCCCTGGGCGCGCCCCCTGGTGGCCCTCCGATGCCCATTTTCTGCTATATGGAGTATTTCGTCGAGGAAAAAATCATAAGCCAGCTTTCAGGACGAGACTCCGCTGCCACGAGGTGGAACCTTGGCGGAACCAATCTAGGGCTCCGGCGGAGCTGTTCTGCCTTCCCTCCGGGAGGGGGAAATCATCACCATCGTCATCACCAATGATCCTCTCATCGGGAGGGGGTAAATCGCCATCAACATCTTCACCAGCACCATCTCATCTCAAACCCTAGTTCATCTCTTGTATCCAATCTTTGTATCCAAACCTCAGATTGGTACCTGTGGGTTGCTAGTAGTGTTGATTACTCCTTGTAGTTGATGCTAGTTGGTTTACTTGGTGGAAAATCATATGTTCAGATCCATTATGCATATTAATACCCCTCTGATTATGAACATTAATATGCTTTGTGAGTACTTACATTTGTTCCTGAGGACATGGGAGAAGTCTTGCTATTAGTAGTCATGTGTATTTGGTATTCGTTCGATATTTTGATGAGATGTATGTTGTCATCCCTATAGTGGTGTCATGTGAATGTCGACTACATGACACTTCACCATTGTTTGGGCCTAGAGGGAGGCATTGGGAAGTAATAAGTAGATGATGGGTTGCTAGAGTGATAGAAGCTTAAACCCTAGTTTATGCGTTGCTTCGTAAGGGGCTGATTTGGATCCATATGTTTCATGCTATGGTTAGGTTTACCTTAATACTTCTATTGTAGTTGCGGATGCTTGCAATGGGGGTTAATCATAAGTGGGATGCTTGTCCAATTAAGGATAGCACCCAAGCACTAGTCCACCCACATATCAAATTATCAAAGTACTGAACGCGAATCATATGAACGTGATGAAAACTAGCTTGACGATAATTCCCATGTGTCCTCGGGAGCGCTTTACTTCATATATAAGAGTTTGTCCAGGCTTGTCCTTTACTACAAAAAGGATAGGGCCATCTTGCTGCACCTTATTTACTTTCATTACTTGCTACTCGTTACAAGTTACCTTATCACAAAACTATCTGTTACCGATAATTTCAGTGCTTGCAGAGAATACCTTACTGAAAACTGCGTATCATTTCCTTCTGCTCCTCGTTGGGTTCGACACTCTTACTTATCAAAAAGGCTACGATAGATCCCCTACACTTGTGGGTCATCAGATGTTTATGGGCTTTATTATGCACTTTTATATTATTTTGGGGACTAACCTATTAACCCAGAGCCTAGTGCCAGTTTCTGTTTTTCCCTATTTCAGTGTTTCGAAGAAAAGGAATATCAAACGAAGCCCAAACGGAATGAAACCTTCGGGAGAGTTATTTTTGGAACGGAAGAAATCCAGGAGACTTGGAGTTTACGTCAGGAAAGCTTCGAGATGGCCACGAGGCAGGGAGGCGCGCCTGGCCCCCTAGGCGCGCCCCCCACCCTCGTGGGCCCCTCGTGGCTCCCCTGACCAACTTCTTTCGCCTATATATATCCATATACCCTAGAAACATCGGGGAGCGGAATAGATCGGGAGTTCCGCCGCCAGAAGCCTCCGTAGCCACCGAAAACCAATCTAGACCTGTTCTGGCACCCTGACGGAGGGGGGAAACCCTCTCCGGTGGCCATCTTCATCATCCCGGTGCTCTCCATGACGAGGAGGGAGTAGTTCTCCCTCGGGGCTGAGGGTATGTACCATTATCTATGTGTTTGATCTCTCTCTCTCTATCGTGTTCTTGAGATGGTACAATCTTGATGTATCGCGAGCTTTGCTATTATAGTTGGATCTTATGATGTTTCTCCCCCTCTACTCTCTTGTAATGGATTGAGTTTTCCCTTTGAAGTTATCTTATCGGATTGAGTCTTTAAGGATTTGAGAACACTTGATGTATGTCTTGCACGTGCTTATCTATGGTGACAATGGGATATCATGTGATCCACTTGATGTATGTTTTGGTGATCAACTTGCGAGTTCCGTGACCTCGTGAACTTATGCATAGGGGTTGGCACACGTTTTCGTCTTGACTCTCCGGTAGAAACTTTGGGGCACTCCTTGAAGTTCTTTGTATTGGTTGAATAGATGAATCTGAGATTGTGTGATGCATATCGTATAATCATACCCCGGATACTTGAGGTGACATTGGATATCTAGGTGACATTAGGGTTTTGGTTGATTTGTGTCTTAAGGTGTTATTCTAGTACGAACTCTATGATAGATTGAACGGAAAGAATAGCTTCATGTTATTTTACTACGGACTCTTGAATAGATCGATCAGAAAGGCTAACTTTGAGGTGGTTTCATACCCTACCATAATCTCTTCGTTTGTTCTCCGCTATTAGTGACTTTGGAGTGACTCTTTGTTGCATGTTGAGGGATGGTTATATGATCCAATTATGTTATTATTGTTGAGAGAACTTGCACTAGTGAAAGTATGAACCCTAGGCCTTGTTTTGACGCATTGCAATACCATTTTCGCTTATTTTTATCATTAGTTACCTTGCTGTTTTTATATTTTCAGATTACAAAAACCTATATTTACCATCCATATTGCACTTGTATCACCATCTCTTCGCCGAACTAGTGCACCTATACAATTTACCATTGTATTGGGTGTGTTGGGGACACAAGAGACTCTTTGTTATTTGGTTGCAGGGTTGTTTGAGAGAGACCATCTTCATCCTACGCCTCCCACGGATTGATAAACCTTAGGTTATTCACTTGAGGGAAATTTGCTACTATCCTACAAACCTCTGCACTTGGAGGCCCAACAATGTCTACAAGAAGAAGGTTGTGTAGTAGACATCAAGCTCTTTTCTGGCGCCGTTGCTGGGGAGGTTAGCGCTTGAAGGTATATCTTTAGATCTTGCAATCGAATCTTTTTGTTTCTTGTTTTAGCACTAGTGTAGTTTATAAGAGAAAACTACAAACAAAAATAAAAATGAAATTGAGTTTGCCTCACATGCTTCATATTTTTAATATCTTTTGTGAGAATGATGGAAAGGAAAATTGTGCTCAAGTGCGAGAAGAAGAAGTCTATAGAATGTTTGGCACTAAATCTTTGAATGATGAGCATGATTGCAATGTTATTGTTATGAACTCTTTGAATATCCATAGTACTAATGATGATTGCACTAGTTATGATGAAAATATATCTTATAAGCATGTCGGTTTTTGTGGAGTGCATAGAGTTTGCAAGTGCATACCAAACAGGGAATATAGATTTTGCAAGAGGAATAAGTATTTGGAAACTAAATGGTTGCAAGAGAGGCTAGATGTTAGTGCTGAAAATTTAAAATATCTTAGCCATACTTGTGAACTTTGCAATTAACATGGTCATTTAAATATCAAATGCAAATTGTTTCATGATCGAATCGTGTCCAAAAATTTTGATGACTTGATTTCCCTTACACATCAGAATGAACTTAGTTTGCTTTTGGGTTATGAAGAAATGAAACGTCAAACTAAGCATATTCCAGAATATAACCTTGAGAAATTCCTCGATATTGATCTAGAAGAAATTTATATGTATTGTGCGGTGAATTGCATTGAAAATCCTTATATTGCCAATTACATAAAGAAAATAAAAAATATACAAGATGAAGAGAATACTAACGAAAGGGAAGAGACTTCCCAATATTCTCCTATTATTTCTTATGATGAATCAGGTAACGAGGAGGAGCCTTCTATTCAACCAATCTCATTAATAAGGAGCTCCAAAAAGAGGATTGAACCCACACATGATGTGAAGAAGAAAAAGAAAAGACGGAGAAGTAAAGGTAGAAAGGTATCTCTCCCAAATGATGTTGCTCCTATTTCTCATTGTGATGATGATAATTGCTATACTATTGGTGCTATCCATACTATTAATGATGAGAGTGATTATGCTTATGATATGAAAAGGCCCAAGCTTGGGGATTCTATGTTAGATGAATATGATGTTTTTGAGAATATATTTGCTGCAATTAATGTTTGTCCCAAGCTTGGGGATGCTACGTTTAATGAAGATGATATTTTTAGTCTCCCAAGTTTTGATATGCAAATTTATAATGATGATAGCATGACTCCTACTTATGATGATTATATTGATGAAAGTGGATTTGGAGAGGTCATGACTTTATTTGGTGATGATTCCACTATCTTGGAAGAGGTTTCAATCGATTATGATGAGAACAAAGTTGCTACTTATGATAATTATTGTGATGATACATATGCTATAAAAAGTAGTGATGATTGTATTTATAAAACTTGTCATGATTATGATTACCCTTTTTCTGAACATTACTCTTTTAATGTGGAAACAATTTATAGTATTCGAGTCTCTTATGATACTCCCACTATTCCGATTGAGAATAAGTTTGCTTATGTAGAGAATAGTAAATTTTCTATGCTTGTAGATCATGAAAAGAATGCTTTAGGTGCCGGTTATATTGTTGAATTCATTCATGATGCTACTGAAAATTATTATGAGGGAGGAACATATGCTTGTAGGAATTGCAATAATATCAAGTTTCCTCTCTATGTGTTGAAAATCTTGAAGCTATGCTTGTTTTACCTTCCTATGCAAGTTGATTCTTATTCCCATAAGTTGTTTGCTCACAAAATCCCTGTGCATAGGAAGTGGGTTAGACTTAAATGTGCTAGTCATATTCTTCATGATGCTCTCTTTATGTTTCAATTCTTATCTTTTATGTGAGCATCATTGAAATCATCATGCCTAGCTAGGGGAGTTAAACGTTAGCGCTTGTTGGGAGGCAACCCAATTTTTTATTTGTGTTCCTTGCTTTTTGTTCCTGTTTAGTAATAAATAATTTATCTAGCCTATGTTTAGATATGGTTTTATGCTTTTTATTAGTGTTTGTGCCAAGTAAAGCCTTTAGGATCTTCTTGGGTGATTGTTGTTTGATCTTGCAGATAAAAACAGAAAGTATGCGCTCACGAAAATAATTTTCATTTTTACTAGAGAGTGATAAAATACCAATTCCAACTGCAGTAGATCATTATACAAATTTCCTAGGACTTCCTAATTTCTCAGGATTTTTGGAGTTACATAAGTATTCAAGAGTTACAGATTACTACATATTGTTCTGTTTTTGACAGATTCTGTTTTCATTGTGTTGTTTGCTTATTTTGATGAATCTATGAGTATTATCGGAGGGCATGAACCATAGATAAGTTAGAATACAGTATATATTACACCAACATGAATTTAGAATGAGTTCACAACAGTACCTAAGTGGTGATTTATTTTCTTATACTAACGGAGCTTACGAGTTTTCTGTTAAGTTTTGTATTGTGAAGTTTTCAAGTTTTGGGTAAAGATTCGATGGACTACAGAATAAGGAGTGGCAAGAGCCTAAGCTTGGGGATTCCCAAGGAACCCCAAGGTAATATTCAAGGACAACAAAGAGCCTAAGCTTGGGGATGCCCCGGAAGGCATCCCCTCTTTCGTCTTCGTTCATAGGTAACTTTACTTGGAGCTATATTTTTATTCGCCACATGATATGTGTTTTGCTTGGAGCGTCATTTTATTTTATTTTGTTTTGCATGTTGTTTGAATAAAATACCAAGATCTGAAATTATCAAATGTTAGAGAGTCTTCACATGGTTGCATAATTATTCGACTACTCATTGATCTTCACTTATATCTTTTGGAGTAGTTTGTCATTTGCTCTAGTGCTTCACTTATATCTTTTAGAGCATGGCGGTGGTTTTATTTCATAGAAATAATTGATCTCTCATCCTTCACTTATATTATTTTGAGAGTTCTTTACAACAACATGGCATTATAAAAACCTTCATATAAGTGCATTGAATACTGAGAGAAGTTTGATACTTGATGATTGTTTTGAGATATGGAGATGGTGATATTAGAGTCATGCTAGCTAAGTAGTTGTGAATTTGAGGAATACTTGTGTTGAAGTTTGTGATTCCCGTAGCATGCACGTATGGTGAACCGTTATGTGATGAAGTCGGAGCATGATTTATTTATTGATTGCCTTCCTTATGAGTGGCGGTCGGGGGCGAGCGATGGTCTTTTCCTACCAATCTATCCCCCTAGCAGCATGCGCGTAGTACTTCGATAACTAATAGATTTTTGCAATAAGTATGTGAGTTCTTTATGACTAATGTTGAGTCCATGGATTATACGCACTCTCACCCTTCCACCATTGCTAGCCTCTCTAGTACCGCGCAACTTTCGCCGGTACCATAAACCCACCATATACCTTTCTCAAAACAGCCACCATACCTACCTATTATGACATTTCCATAGCCACTCCGAGATATATTGCCATGCAACTTTCCACCGTTCCATTATTATGACACGCTCCATCATTGTCATATTGCTTTGCATGATCATGTAGTTGTCATCGTATTTGTGGCAAAGCCACCGTTCATAATTCTTTCATACATGTCACTCATGAGTCATTGCACATCCCGGTACACCGCCGGAGGCATTCATATAGAGTCATATTTTGTTCTAAGTATCGAGTTGTAATTCTTGAGTTGTAAGTAAATAAAAGTGTGATGATCATCATTATTAGAGCATTGTCCCAGTGAGGAAAGGATGATGGAGACTATGATTCCCCCACAAGTCGGGATGAGACTCTGGACGAAAAGAGAAAGGCCAAAAAAAAGAGAAGGCCCCCAAAAAAATGAGAGAAAAAGAGAGAAGGGACAATGCTACTATCCTTTTCCACACTTGTGCTTCAAAGTAGCACCATGATCTTCATGATAGAGAGTCTCCTATTATATCACTTTCATATACTAGTTGGAATTTTTCATTATAGAACTTGGCTTGTATATTCCAATGATGGGCTTCCTCAAAATGCCCTAGGTCTTCTTGAGCAAGCAGGTTGGATGCACACCCACTTAGTTTCTTTTGTTGAGCTTTCATATACTTATAGCTCTAGTGCATCCGTTGCATGGCAATCCCTACTCACTCACATTGATATCTATTAATGGGCATCTCCATAGCCCGTTGATACGCCTAGTTGATGTGAGACTATCTTCTCCTTTTTGTCTTCTCCACAACCACCATTCTATTCCACCATAGTGCTATGTCCATGGCTCACGCTCATGTATTGCATGAAGATTGAAAAATTTTGAGAACATCAAAAGTATGAAACAATTGCTTGGCTTGTCATCGGGGTTGTGCATGATTTAAATATTTTGTGTGATGAAGATAGAGCATAGCCAGACTATATGATTTTGTAGGGATAACATTCTTTGGCCATGTTATTTTGAGAAGACATGATTACTTTGTTAGTATGCTTGAAGTATTATTATTTTCATGTCAATATTAAACTTTTGTCTTGAATCTTATGGATCTGAATATTCATGCCACAATAAAGAGAATTACTTTGATAAGTATGTTAGGTAGCATTCCACATCAAAAATTCTGTTTTTATCATTTACCTACTCGAGGACGAGCAGGAATTAAGCTTGGGGATGCTGATACGTCTCCAACATATCTATAATTTTTATTGTTCCATGCTATTATATTATCTGTTTTGGATGTTTATGGGCTTTATTATGCACTTTTATATTATTTTTGGGACTAACCTATTAACCCAGAGCTCAGTGCCAGTTTCTGTTTTTTCCCTATTTCAGTGTTTCGAAGAAAAGGAATATCAAACGGAGTCCAAACGGAATGAAACCTTCGGGAGAGTTACTTTTGGAACGGAAGCAATCCAGGAGACTTGGAGTTTACGTTAGGGAAGCTTCGAGGTGGCCACGAGGCAGGGAGGCACGCCTGCACCCCTGGGCGCGCCCCCACCCTCATGGGCCCCTCGTGGCTTCCCTGACCGACATCTTTCGCCTATATATATCCATATACCCTAGAAACATCGGGGAGCAGAATAGATCAGGAGTTCCACCGCTAGAAGCCTCCGTAGCCACCGAAAACCAATCTAGACCCATTCCGGCACCCTGCCAGAGGGGGGAATCCCTCTCCGATGGCCATCTTTATCGTCCCGATGCTCTCCATGACGAGGAGGGAGTAGTTCTCCCTTGGGTCTGAGGGTATGTACCAGTAGCTATGTGTTTGATCTCTCTTTATCGTGTTCTTGAGATGGTACGATCTTGATGTATCGCGAGCTTTGCTATTATAGTTGGATCTTATGATGTTTCTCCCCCTCTACTCTCTTGTAATGGATTGAGTTTTCCCTTTGAAGTTATCTTATCGGATTGAGTCTTTAAGGATTTGAGAACACTTGATGTATGTCTTGCACGTGCTTATCTATGGTGACAATGGGATATCATGTGATCCACTTGATGTATGTTCTGGTGATCAACTTGCGAGTTCCGTGACCTCATGAATTTATGCATAGGGGTTGGCACACGTTTTCATCTTTACTCTCCGGTAGAAACTTTGGGGCACTCCTTGAAGTTCTTTGTGTTGGTTGAATAGATGAATATGAGATTGTGTGATGCATATCGTATAATCATACCCACGGATAATTGAGGTGACATTGGAGTATCTAGGTGACATTAGGATTTTGGTTGATTTGTGTCTTAAGGTGTTATTCTAGTACGAACTCTATGATAGATTGAACGGAAAGAATAGCTTCGTGTTATTTTACTACAGACTCTTGAATAGATCGATCAGAAAGGATAACTTTGAGGTGGTTTCGTACCCTACCATACTCTTCGTTTGTTCTCCGCTATTAATGACTTTGGAGTGACTCTTTGTTGCATGCTGAGGGATAGTTATATGATCCAATTATGTTATTATTGTTGAGAGAACTTGCACTAGTGAAAGTATGACCCTAGGCCTTGTTTCAAACGCATTGCAATACCGTTTTCGCTTACTTTTATCATTAGTTACCTTGCTGTTTTTATATTTTCAGATTACGAAAACCTATATCTACCATCCATATTGCACTTGTATCACCATCTCTTCGCCGGACTAGTGCACCTATACAATTTACCATTGTATTGGGTGTGTCGGGGACACAAGAGACTCTTTGTTATTTGGTTGCAGGGTTGTTTGAGAGAGACCATCTTCATCCTACGCCTCCCACGGATTGATAAACCTTTGGTCATCCACTTGAGGGAAATTTGCTACTGTCCTACAAACCTCTGCACTTGGAGGCCCAACAACGTCTACAAGAAGGTTGTGCAGTAGACATCAATGAATGAACGTCTTCTCGCGCCTTTCTCTGATGCTGAAATATCAGATGCCTTGTTCCAAATCGGACCCCTAAAGGCGCCGGGTCCGATTGGGTTCCCGTCTCGGTTTTATCAGAGGAACTAGGGTTGTCTGAAGGAGGAAATTATAGCTGCTGTCCGATTGTTTTTCGTCACAGGCCATATGCCAGAAGGGGTCAATGATACTTGTATTGTACTGATTCCCAAAATTCAACACCAGGCGATGTTGAAGGATTTCCGTCCTATTTCTCTGTGCAATGTGATATACAAGATAGTTTCTAAATACCTGGTGGATAGGCTCAGACCGTGCCTTACGGATCTCATTTCGGAAAATCAAAGCGCGTTCATCCCAAGGCGCTTAATCTTGGATAATTCGATAATTGCTTTTGAGTGTATACATCATATCCAAAATTTTGCCGGAAGTAATGATTTTTGTGCTTATAAGCTGGATCTTTCGAAGGCTTATGACCGTGTTGAATGGGACTATTTAGAGCGTGCTCTTTTGAAGTGGGGCTTTGCCCCATGTTGGTTTGATCTAGTCATGAAGTGTGTCAGATCGGTCAAGTATTCAGTCAAGTTTAATGGCCGGTTACTGGAACAGTTCTCTCCTTCGTGTGGTTTACGTCAAGGTGACCCTATATCACCCTTCCTATTCCTCTTTGTGGTTGATTCCCTGTCTTCTCTATTACATGAGGCGGTCCAACAAAGAGGGCTTGAGGCTATCAAAATTTGTAGGAGAGCTCCTGCTATATCACACTTATTGTTTGCAGATGATTCCATTTTGTTCTTCCGTGCTACTACGGATTCAGTGATGATTGTCAAGGATGTGTTGAGTACTTATGCTTCAGCTATGAGTCAAATTATTAACCCATCGAAGTGCTCCATCCTGTTTGTTGACAGTTGTCCAATTCAAGTTGTAGAGGAAGTGAAACACATTCTGAATGTTACACAGCAAGAGTTTGAACCAAAATATTTGGGCCTCCCAGTTCCAGAGGGGCGTATGCATAAGGGACGTTTTGAGTCCCTGCAGTCTAGATTGAGTAAGTGCTTGGTGGATTGGAGTGAACGATACTCGTCTTTTGCAAGTAAGGAGGTGCTTATGAAAGTTGTTGCCCAAGCCATCCCAGTTTATGTTATGAGTATATTCAAGCTTCCCATGTCGGTATGTGATGATTTGACAAAGATGAGGAGACAATACTGGTGGGGTGGAAAATGGAAAGAAAAAGATGGCATGAGTTGCATGGGAGCGTTTGACTCTCCCTAAATCTTAGGGAGGTATTGGTTTTAGGGATATGCGAGCTTACAATCAGGCTTTGTTGGCCAAACAAGCCTGGAGGTTGCTCACCAATCCGGAATCGTTATGTGCCAGACTACTCCGAGCCAAGTATTAACCTAATCGGAACTTGGTAGATACAGTTTTTCCGTCCAACTCCTCGGCGGTGTGGAAGGGCATCGAGCATGGATTAGAATTGGTGAAAAAAGGATTACTCTGGCGAGTAGGCAATGGTGCTAGCATCAGAACATGGAGGGATCCGTGGATCCCTAGGGCCCCCCATTTACCCCTATCTTGCCAAGGGGAAATTGTCGCCTCAATAGAGTTCAGGATTTCCTTGTTGATCGCGGCAACTGGAAGTTAAACTTGCTACAACAGTTCTTCTGCCAGTCTGATGTAGAAGCAATACAGAAGATTCACACTTCTCCGCGCCAACAGGAGGATTTTGTGTCTTGGCCTTGGGACAGATCGGGTTAGTTTACTATCAAGAGTGCCTACCATTTTGCAATGACTTCAATGAGAGATCATCTCAGTCCGGGTGCGTCGAGTTCAGCCCCAACAGTTGATCGACCGTTGTGGAAGCTTGTCTAGTCTGCGGATGCCCCCCCCCCAAGATGAGGCACTTTGCATGGCAGGGCATTTCGGGATCACTTCCTACAAATGCGGAGAAGTTTCGTCGACACATTGGTACATCCGCTTGCTGCAGTCTCTGTCAGAGGGAGGAGGAGTCCTCGTTCCATGCGTTACTCGTGTGAAAGAATGCTGGCATGCTCTAGGACTCCAGGCGGCTAGTCTGGCCACTTCCTCCCAGAATAGATATCCCATGCACAGGCTCGGAATGGCTGCTCCATCTCCTAGCTGAGTCAAACGAGCAAATCCGGAGCAGAATCATTATGGTGCTATGGCGTATATGGTATCCGCAGAATGAGCTCACTCATGGTAAATCCATCCTCCTCTCAAGGTCTCCTGCTCGTTCTTGTTGAGCTACTATAATACCTTCCAACAAATCTCGCTTAGTGTTGAGAAGATTATTAAAGGGAAAGCGCCGTTGGTTCATGACCCCACACAAAGGCCCCCATCTGTGATACATGCACCTTGTAAGCCATGGCTTCCTCCACTGGTGCATTAGGTGGCGTTGTGAGTAGATGGCTCTTTCGACCCTATGGACGGGTCAGCGGGCTCTCGTATGATTCTTTGAGACATGACCGGGGCTGTTATCTTTGCATCCTACCGCAAATTGTTCCACTGCAATGAAGCTCTTGAGGCAGAACTGCAAGCCATGTTGGAAGGGCTGAAGCTCGCGGTAGAGCATTCTCAAGCCACTATCGTAATTCAGTCTGACTGTGCGGTGGCTCTTAAGATACCCGGGGATGGTTCGTTGGACAGGTCGGCATATGGGCACTTGGTGTCAGAGATCAAAAAGTTTTTGAATGATAGGGTGGTTTTTCGAGAACAAAATGGGGTTGCACATTGTTTAGCAAATTTTGGTAGATGTGGAGATAGCACAGCCTGTTGGTTGGGCCACCCATCCCATGCATTAGCAAGCTAGTTGCTGAAGATTGTAACTCTATCACTCTGGAATAAATACCCTATGATTCTCGGAAAAAAAAGACAAGAGACGGACAGATGTTATTTTTAGACGTACGGCACGAACATCACGATTAAAATCGAGAAAGCGGTTGGTATTTAATTCGGGGCTCGGTAGACTGGCATGTTACCGCCACGCACAACCTAAATCAAACCTCACAAACCTGTGGTCCAGCTCCACATGTGCATATAGACCACTGACGCGGCGCGCACACTGGACGACGACCGGTCGTGACCGTGCACCACGGATTCGGGCGAAATTATCCACAAACCGCGCCTCGCTGTACAATTTATTTTTCACCCACAATATAGACAACGTCGTCGTAAATGTACCGACCGCATCAACATCCGGCGAGCGACACCTACCGGTCGATTCTAGGGCTTTTCGCTCTCGTTCATGCTGTGCGACGGCCTGATGATTCCCCGTTCGATTCTAGCAAGAGATCCGAGCCTGTTCTTGTCCTCCTCCTAGCTCGCTCGATCTCCCACCAAAGATCTCTGGGAAATTTCAGCCCCATCACTGCACGCGCTCTGACTCCCTTGACCTCGTTGCCGGTGACTAGCATCACAGCGGTCAATTAGCATTTCTATCGTCAGTCCTTGCCGTGCCGTTAGATCTCGATGTCCGTTCTCTTCGTCAGGCAGGCATAGGCATTGGCGATGTTGACCCGCCGGCACCGGTATGAGTGACGACATGGCCGAACTGTCATTGCTGCGTCAAGGAATTGTAAGCAAGAGACTCAGATTTCCTCTCCACTACTATTAAACAACCAAATAAAAACTTTTTTACATGCATCCCGTTAAGTGTACATCGGTTAATTAGCACCGTCTAATTATCTAAATCAACGAAATCTAACAAATTAGATTAATCTGATGAGTTATCAAGGTGCAATTAGCATTTATAATAGGCTGACCACCGCTCCACCGGCAGATGAAAACTTCCCCTCCGTCATTCTCTCTCTTAACCAGAAATCTCTCTCCTAATAACCTAATAAATAGATAAAGAAATCAACAATCAATCCCTAATTAATAGGGATGCCATTAGGCTGGTCATAGTGGGGAGTAACTTAGACTAGTGTCATATGCATGACACTAGTCTAAGTTACTACCTTCATAGTGCAAAGTAATATAGTACTAGTGTTATATGTGGCCTCATTTAATAGCTTGTAGACTCATGTTGTTTTGGAAAGCGCTATGTTACAGTAACATATTATGTTACTACTTCTCATTAACTACTTGCCACATAAGCAAAAAATTCTCGAGGTGCGCTATGTTACTACCTAAACTAGTAGAGTGCCCGTGCGTTGCCACGAGCCTTAAAAAATTGAGAACATTCTTTTATTGATATTATTATTAGTATTCAATATCGGGCTACTGATTACATCACTATGCCTTCCTTCTCATTGCAGGTTGGTTGTTACTGATTACATATCAAATTTCACATGTATAGAAAAGATAGCCAATCACATACGAAAATATTGAAATCCACTTCACTTGCAATGTAATTCGGCAACATATACGACCAGATATAATGAACAAAACAAATAAAGTCATACAAAAACATAGAACTCTTTATTGGGCATTACAAATGATAGGTGGCACATGGAGGCCCTTTTATGTTTAAGATTAATCATCTCATGAAAGCATGTCTGTTATTATCCATTATTTAAGAGTGAAGTGCATTGTAGGTCCTCGAACTATTTCCGAGGTGTCACGTAGGTCCTCCAACTATTTCAGGGGTGTCACGTAGGTCCTCGAACTACGAAAATCATCATCCAGGTCCTTGAAGTGTTGTAAATGTGTCATTCAGGTCCAAAATCTCCTCCTCTAACGGGCCATCTGGCGCCGTTAACCATGAGCACTGAACAATAAACTATGAACAGAAATGATGTTGGAACTGGAACACTATTATTACCATTCACGGTTTACTGTTTGGTGTTCACGGTTAACGGCATCAGCTGGCCAGTTAGAGGGGGTCAGGGAGATTTTGGACCTGAATAACACACTTACTGCCTTCGAGAACCTGGATGACGATTTTCATAGTTTGAGGACCTACATCACACCCCTGAAATAGTTCAAGGACCTACAGTGCACTTCACTCATTATTTCAATATGACACATGTAGGATTTTGTTTCCTTATTCCAAGATTCTACAACCAGAATTCCCTGGCAAACTTTTACACATGAAATTAGGCACTTGAAACCGTACAGGTTACTACACATACCTCCTACCATTTAGAAACCATGGAAACATAAAATATTTCAACACTTTCCCATATACTATTCATAGCTTGGACAGGCCTCATCAACTTTTCTTGGCTCAAAAGGACTGAGGCCCCTCCAACTGCACTCAACTTCTAGGATATCTCTCCTTTGAAGGCCATGAAAACAATCATACAACAAGATTGTCTGTGATCATAAATGGCATTTATAATTACTTGATATTTTCATATACAATATCTAAATAGTAAAGTTTATAGATGCAGTACTTTAAAAGAACTAAGGCTACTGGTATCCATAGCTAGAATACATAAATACAAATAATTAGAGGCATGAAACTCTAACATTAGATAGGCCCGTGTAGATTGCATACATGTAACCCTTATAAACTTCGCGTCTAATTTTTTTGCAATAGGCTTTTTACCTAGTATTTTCCTAAAAATGATACTTAAGTGAATAAAGCACTGCTCGAGATAACATTGTGAGTTGGTTCATGCTAAGATCATGCGAACTTTCACAAGGATATCGACATTGACCACTCCAGCTAGTAGATTCTCCAAGGAAAAATAATCCTATTCTACACATAGAGAAAACCTATATCATTCTTTAGTATAAATTAAGGCTTGACATTCCACTTCAGCTTATATTTTGTTCAATCTATATACATGGAAGATAATGTTGCACTAACAAATCAGAACTTGTATCATTAATTATTAGCAGCAAATATTCTTTCCATAAAGAATTAAACATGTCAAATTCTCGCCGTGAAATTATGTCTTGGGTCTAGCTTAACCTATTCAGCAAGCTACCATTGACCATATTGTAGTCCATATGAAAAAGAGACGAACATCATATTCTACTGAAAAACAACAATGTGAAGCCCTGTCCACCACGTTTCGCTTCATATTACATTATTCTCACTTATCACACATACTACAATTCAACCATGCATATCAGTGAAATATAGGAATGGATCTCTAGTACAACAATATATGCACCCTTTTTTTTCCAAAGTGACTTCTATGTTTGCTACTACTATCTTCTACACACAGCCCCTACAACAGAATTGACTGTGGTCTCAAGTTCCTTCTCCCACTAACCATCTCTGTCACAATTTTGTTGTAGCTATTCTAAATAGATGTCGTGGTCTGCCTCGGATACTCGTGCCTGAGAAGAGGCTACCCCATTGAACATGCATTGTTATACGCCAGGCAAGGAAACTTTGAACTGCACCACACAACGCCGACCACAATGTCACGTCCATGATCAAAATTAAGTGTTCTTGGCTTCCAGCCTTGGCCAAAAACTGCACCAGAACTGTCAGAATGCCATGTGGTCTCTTAAGAGGCGGGAAGAGCTAGGGAGCACCATGACACGCCGTCTACGACTCGGTGGTGGTGCTGGTGGGTGGTGTTGATCTCATCACCCTGGCAATGGCTCCATGGAGGGTTAGGGATTTTTTGGAGCGTGCTATTACACTGGATGAGACGTGTGTCTCCCTCCCGTGAGCTTGCGATGATGGGATCATGGCCGTCGTCGTCCATGCCTAATTGGCACATGAAACTGAACGAAGAAAGACTCAACATATTTCTTCATGCAAAATCAAATACTATTGCAACTAAAATATATAATGCAATAACGAGTGTTTCAATGTTCTTCTGTTTATAGTCAGCGGGCAACAAGTTACAAATATGTTCTTCTTTCATCAGTTGTTATGTTTGTGTACCTCAGGCTTGTAGACAATACGATTTTGTTAGCCTGCACCACTACACTGATCTTTTGAAATGATAAATTTTAGCAACTATGTCAACAGTACTAAATCACAGAAAAAAAGAGAAACAACACCAACTTTAGCTTCACCAGAATTTCCTCAATATGTAGGAATAAAACAACGGATCTCAGCTACTTTTCATAAACCATGAAAATATGTAGAAACTTTAATTTTTCAACCAAAATAACACAATGGTGCATTGAAATAGGAAAAGAAGCACATAAACGACAATTACCTTCCTCGTGTAGTAGAGAAACACCATCAATGAATAGTCTCAATAAGCTTTCTGGATGTTTCAGTCTTCGGACGTAATATTCAGTTCTGACATAATATTTAGTTCAGAGAGGAAATCCCCGTGTAGTAAGGTATGTTGTGTATGCCGGCAATGTCGCGGGAGAGGCATGCCCCAGGAGTGGCACTGCAGATGCACGCCTTGCACCCCAGTCCCTCGCCATGCAACAGAGAAGCACCGCCACAGCTCGCTGGCCACCGACAGGGAACAACAAAGTGTGGCGCCGCAGACCCATGATTTGTACCCCCATCCCTTGCCCTGCAAGGCAGCCCGTCGTCAGGATCGACACCATCTTTAATGTAATCTTTTCCAATACAAATCGCGTCTTTAAAATATAGCAGCGCAACACACTTACAGACCAAAGTACTCTAAAGTGATATTTCCAGTTCTCACAAAAAAGTGATATTTCCAAAATAAAAGTTTGGCGTTGCTAATTTCAGTATCTACATAGAGCAAAGCCTTTAACAGAAAAACATCAATGGATTTAAGATGGTGGGAGGATTCTGGATAGTTGGCCTCACCGGAAATAGAGGCGTTTGGTTGTGCTCGACGCGGATATGATAGTAAGATAGTGAATAAATCACAATTTTATTTCAGGTATGAATTATTAGGAATTTGATGCCACCTTAGAATTAACATATTGCATCTATATTTTGTAACATCTAATTGCAGGTCGTCAAGTGGCCAAGGTTGTAGGGTGTAGTTACAGATGTACAAAGATCACGGCAATGAGTAAACATACAATCTAAATTTATTCTGAAAGTCATGCATCTAGACCAAACAAATTGAGTTTGGTAAACGGTATACGTGAATTTTCACAGCTTTGCTCAAGTCATCCGGATCCGGTCACCTCCAGCAGACCTCGCAAGTCATAACAATAGTTTCCTTGTGCTAACCCTGCAACCCATTAGTCAAAAACATCAAGTCTATTTAGATATGTATTGAAAAGTAAGGATTATAAAATTCAAATAAGGGAAAAATAAGAGATATAATATAAAGATATAGTTCTGAAATTGTGTGGTGGTTCAGTGTCTCACCCTTCAGAACAATTTTCAGGAAGGTGTTTGGGTCCAATACAGTGGGTATATCATTGTTTCATTGCACATCCGTACCATCAATGATCCATCAAACAATGGCCACATCTCATTGTTGATCAACAGTGACTAATTTAACTTGAGATGCAAATAACCCATTGGTATAAACCAGTTGTAATACCGAAGATCGTCTCCAGTCATCGTTGAGCAATCACCCGCCTATGAGTCAACAAAATTGATGTTGTGGACAACGATGTTAAATTCAGATAAAACTCCATCATAAATAACTAAGAACATCAATTTCAAGGACCAGCACCATGCCACTTTCCCAAATGCTTGGTGTCCTGAATCAAACTATTTCAATTGCATGATGTCTGTCGATGAAACAAAGCAAAAGTAGTGCAGATTGGAATGCTAGAAGACCCCTCCCCCAACCTCGCATGTTTCTAAACATGAGAAAATCAGTTACTAAAGCCAAAATAATGCATATCTATATATTATGTAATTCACTCTAAAAAAATGAAAATCACATTATACAAGTCAAGCATACTCAAAGGAACTGGTAATATTTTTGTCCAGCACATCTCAATCGAACAGCTAATTCCAAGATGGGCATTATATGGCTCTCCCCAGCTTGGTAGGCTGCACCATGCTTCTTTCTCCAAATAGAAGAGCATAGTAAATGTTTTAGTAAATACATGGAGACGACACATGGCACGAAACCATTATCTAGCAGTTGAAAAGCATCAAACTGGACGAGTTGACGAAGTTTACCTGCTTGACAATCCCGCAGCCCATCGAGCCTCGCGTCGAGCCCGCCAACCTCGGAGAATAACGAATCCCCACAGTTGCCGACTATTCCACCTGCTTCCACAAGCACCCCTTCGGCCGCCAGCAATGCCGCCTCCCGCCACCGATGGTCAACGTAAACATGCACAGAAACAATGAAATGGATAACACTTTTGCCCCATCTATTACACATCAGAACCATCAAATTTCAAACCTCCTCACAAAGCAGAGCATAATGTACTCAATAAAAATCAAGTAACCCTCCCTCACCAGCATCTACTCAATTAGACTACTAATCTGGCTACCTTCTTTTCGGGGCAAAAAATAACAAATCTACACCACCCTCGCGCAAGCAAGAAGTAATATATAGTGAAAAAATCAAACACAAATTCAACGAAGAACACACTGTACGGACGCAACTATTTTCCACAATGTTATCTGGTGATAAATTTGCAACTATTTTTTGGACATATTTTCCACGAATGTCATATGGTGAAAAATTTCTATTCGCTATGAAAACATTTGTCAATGTTTCACACTAAAAATAATCAGATTTTTTAATTATTTTACTGTTCACCCAGGTTCAAGTGAGCTAGGGATTAGACCAACATTTTTGGACAAAGTACTACAGAAATAATCCAAGCAATCCTACTATAATATCAAGACACACATATAAGTGATTATTCTGTCATGCAAACTGAAGTACTCCCTCTGTTTCTAAATATAAGTCCATTTAGAAATTTCAATATGGACTACATACGGATGCATATAGACATTCTTTAGAGTGTAGATTCATTCAGTAGTCCATATTGGAATCTGTAAAAAGACTTATATTTAGGAATGGAGGGAGTAGTATATATATCCACCTCACGGGCTACTATATTAAGATGGCTAAGCCTTTGTTAATCATATGAACATGGTACAGGCAAGGAGGACATTAGCTAAGAAATGTAGTATCAAAGATTAGATAGATGAACATGCAAAATTTGATGTAGAAAACAAGGATAATCTTACCTGAATCTCTTCCGATGACTGCGCCTTGGCAGAGATGATATAGAAAATCTCGACTGGGGTGTATTACTCGATGGGGGTGTCGTCTGGTAGCGGCGGCGTGCACGGCTGCATCAGAGTGTGACCCGCCACCACGGGCATAGGCGTTACAGATTGGCGAGTGGAGGTTGACGAAGGCGCTGGCATGCCTGCACGAGACATGCGCAAAAGTATCAAATCAGCATTGAACGTACCATATAGATGGATCTCTCAAAATATACTCTCATTCATCAATTCCTTTTCAGAAAATAAATGAAGTGGCTGGACCAATCTTAGCTCTGCTTGTATGTTGCTGCTCCAAAATCTTCCTCGAACTGGAGATTGACGGTCATATACTATGCATTAACTCTAAGGCAGAAACTTATTATCATCTTCAAAATAAGCTCATGTGTAAGAAGATATCCATGAGAAGTACATCAAATTATGTATGAAAATATCTGAACCAAACAGAGCGCCTATTTATTCTGATCTCATAGGTTTCATTCACTAAAATGTGCCGTTGGCCTAATATGCTTGTCTGACCAAAAGTGTGATGAGGTGTTGGATCAGAGGTTTTAGTTAGGTCATGAACTGATCCCATCACTCAACAGTTAACACGAGAGTTTGGCGAGAGCAACAGAAAGTATGGTTAGCATATACGAAACACAAGTACAGATCCATAAGCAGAGGACACATATGGCCTGTGTGTTACCTGTTGTGGTGAAACCGTATGCTTTTTGACCAAATATATATATGCAAGGCAACATGCAGATGAATAGCATGAAGATGTGGGCAAAAAGGCACACGTTTGTTTAAGTAGGTTTGATAGGATGCTTAAAATAAGAAGGTTTACTATAACCATGGGCCTTGTAGCAGAAGAAACAACAAAGTAACAATGCTGCCGAAACAAACGGGATCTAGGAATTAAAGCGTGGACAAAAGAATGCAAATACCGAATACTTGCAAGAATAGAAATGCAAATTAAAACGGATCTACTAACCCATAATTTTTAAATACAAATTATTTGAATATATTACAAATCAAAAGCTTGCAAGAATAGAGATGGTCAGATGGAACATACCGAATACCGACAGCGCACTAAAGACAATCACGAGGCAAATGCCCTTTCCGAGACCTCATTGCAGTAAATGTTCGAATAATATCCTTATCATCAACGGACTTGAGTACCACCTGCTCATTGTAACTTGTAACACATGACTTGAACCATTCATTATTGATCTTGCTACGCAGTTTGCTCCCTGTTAAAAATAAGAAAACAGTTTTCTCTCTATTAGTGCTCGACAGAAAAAACAGAAGTGTTCGTAAAACTTTAGAAGATTGACAAATAAAAAATACAGTCTTGCAAACTTAAAGAAAATGACGAGTTTGGCTTGACAGAACAAGGATTATAGGATCAGGAAAATCAGCTTTATCGACAAAATCTGATCTGTATAACTTTAAAGTAGATACTTGGTTGCAGCTAAAATAGAATCAAGTGCTGCCGGCAGGTCCGGTCCTCGGATTTTAGGGGCCCAGGGCGAAACAAAAATCCAGGGCCTTTAGTATAAAGGTCTAAATAATAATCAATCTATGTAGACATAAATTTAGAGGCCAAAAAAAGGACATCTAAAATCATTAAGCATATCAAATAGTAATAAAATCATCCGAGATGCAAATTAGTAAATTAGTAATGATAGTAACTATCTATCTCATCCAACAATTTCTTCTCAATGCATACTTTCGAGATGGCATGACAGTACTAAAATTGAAAAGGACAATTATTTTTGGAAATTAGCATAAAGCTATGATAATATAAGATCCAGTTAAAAATCATAATCAAGAATCTGCCTCTCGCCTCTGGTTCATAAAACCAGCTAGGGCATACCTTATCTGGAATCTGCCTTTCACCTCTTGTTGTGGTGAACGGCGTTTATTATCAACTGGATGGCAGTGCTAACGACCTGATTGGTAAACTATAGAGATTAGAGAGGAGAAACAATCAGGCAAATCGTTGGACAAATCTAGAATCAGAAACGCATAGGTCGCTGCTCGTTCGGAGGAAGAAAGATGAACAGCCAGATGTACGTACCTGGTGGCGCTGACGTCCTAGACTCCAGTCGAAATCAAATTAGGGTGCGGCGGTGCGGACACACCAGGAACCTAATTAGGGTGCGACGAGGACGACACGCTGGATCCTCATAGGGAAGGCTCCCCCAAAACATGGAAGCTGGCGTGGTCGCACGGAGGACGATGATGACGACAGGAGGAAGCTGAAGTGGGTGAGGTGGAGCTCCTCCGTACGCGCACATGCCAACACCCGCCCGCCTGCGACGAGGACGACGCGCCGGCTCCTCATAGGGAATCCCCAAATCATGGAATCTGGCAGGGTCACACGGAGGATGACGATGACGACGGGAGGAATTGGGGGAGGTGTACCTTCACCATGGCCGAGTCGAGCGAAGGAGGCCGGCGGTGGCGATTTTTGTGGAGAGAAAGATCCGATCGGGATCGAGGGGGGGGGAGTGGAGGTGCAGGCGTGCGTGCGACCACGTGGAGACGCGAAATCTACCCTGTGCCGCAGGGGCGGCGTCTCCCGGAGTTCGGCGGCAGGGATTGAAACCGCCCTGCCCTGGAGACTTGGCGGCGGCGTTTCCCGGAGTTCGGCGGCGGGGGCGGCGTCTCCCTCTCGGACGGCGGCGGCGGCGGCAACGATAGATGGGATCGATGGAGCTTTTTTTTCGGGTGTCGGGTTTTTTTTTGGTGGCTGCGTGGATGGGTGGGGGGGGAAGAGGGCGAAAAAAATAGCAAAAAAAACCAGAAGAAAATGATAGGACGAAAATAAAATCCAAAACGCGACCTATCAACTGAGACATTAGGAGTAGAGATTACTTCCATTATAACTAGCCTTATAATGCTTGAAACCAGGCGTATGTGAATTGTGATCCATGCAAACGGCTACTCCCGCATCAATTCCTCGCCCAATCAACGCCTCCCTATCTGCATGCATTTGTTGCTACGGAGGGGAGGGACTTTTGCGTGTGAGAGAAAGCCGCCATTTCCCAAGGACATGCTACACATCCTAAAAAACAAGGACACACTACTACCCAATCCTCTGCCGCCGCCGTCTGGGACAGAGGAGGTACCGCAGCCTCCGATTTGACGCGCTGCCGGATACGCGGCAGCTGGCAGGGCCTCCGATTCAACGTGCCGGCACCACTTCCGATGACGCACGAGCCACCTGAGGTCGCGGGCGCTGCCACCGCGTCCGCTTCCGAGGGTAGGCGAAAGACGCAAATGTTGCTGCCAAGGATCGGGGCGCTTGCCCGCGGCCTCGGCCGTCCTCGCGACGCAGCCAGTCGAAGTGACACCGCCCGCCCCTCCTACCCACGCCTACGCTGCCGCTCCCCCGTGCCCCAAGAGCGCACATCTCCAAGCGGCCTTTGCGGGAGTGACGACTGAAGATGCAACATGCGCAGTGAGCCGGTGCATCTCGACGTCGTCTCCATCCTTCGCTCTGCCTAATCGACGCCGGAACAGGTCATCTCCACCGACTGCATGCCCACCATAGAGGCCATCTCCTCCAACCGTGCTCCCCACCGTCTCCTTTCTTGATCCGATCTGACTTCTGACCCTAGGGAACTTTTGCAGGCCTTGAGCTCAATCCTTCTCCCCGTAGCTTCAGCGATCTTAGAGAGACAAAGGATATGGTGTGCACTGATATAAGACGAGAAATTATTTCTATAACACTTGATCTTGGGTCTGCACTTGCTAGCAGAGATGCAGCCAAAACAAAGCCACGAGCCATTGTACTGAATGTAAACATACTCAGCAGATGTGCGTCCATCTTTTAATGTGAGGTCTCTACTATCCAATGCAGATTATTTACCATGTCTCGGATTGTGAATGTATAGTTCAATTTCATAATTTTAACCTTTCAAGTTATTGGTGTCCGCACATGATTTTAACATCTCCAGTTTCCTTTCAAGTTATTGGGATGTTGCTTTGATAGTTGTCATGTACTGCTTATTATTTGCACCATAATCTCACAATTCTGAATTTAATCCTTTTAGTTGACTAGCATCACATTTTTTGATTGTGACATGATTAAATAGTTCAATTTGGCAGGCTGCAGAAATTCGAATTCATTATCTATGAGAATAAGTATATATTTTGTGGGGGTCACTGAATTCTTCTTCTCTTTCAGGACTTTGCGGCTTACATTGCTAATACTTGATTCTCGATAGCAATGTTATTTTCCTCCTTATTGGTCATGCCAAAAAAGTATAGAGGCGAGTATTTGATCCTCCATTAATCATGTACGACCTTACTGAAACTAAATGCAGTTTTTTTGGCTCAAGGGCGAGTCTGCACCAATCCACCATGCTCGAGTTACGGGGATCACCTACAATGCGATGGCCAAACCTATATTGTAGGTTAATTCACTTTTGAATTTTTTGTGGGCTTTATGATTAAATTATCCTTATTCAATTGCACAATTTTCAAACCATATCAAAATGTTTGTTAACAGATTCATTGTGCTTTCGCTGGAATCATGGTATCATTTTACGACAGATTTATGTTCTGTCATACTATATGTAGGCAACTGGTATGATTCTTTTTAAGTCGAAAGTGTCGGTGCGGAGCTAGGAGAAAATACATACATTCTAGAATGTTTGATTCCCTTTTTAGAATTACATGTCATTTGGAGAGCATACATTGTTTATAAATTGTATTTGTATAGAACCAGTTCTTTGCATATGTGACTAAACTTGATGCAGACTTGATCCTGGTGCGACTTTTCTATCCAAGATAATAAACCTCTGTTGCTCTTGTGCGGTTGAAGGGGAATCATGTACCGACATAATAAATATACCAAATGATATTTCATTGACAAGCCACATATAAATCAAAGTCAAAATTAAGCATATATTATGATGCAAATGTAATCTTATATTAGTGTTCCCTTGATATTTCTTTTTTTGTAGCCTCTATTGCAGTCTGCACCGCTGCAAGAATTGAATTAATTTTGTTATATATAAATGCTATAATAAGTATTTCAAAGCATTTTTTCTGCTGTTGGGCTTTAATATTCTGTTCCATTTCTAATGGATAAAAATGTTTGAGGCTACTTCCAAATTTATCCCTTGGTTTGTTACGGTCTATTGTGTTTGACAGTTTTTCTTTCAGATTTATCTCTCCTGTTTGTGCATCAGGTACAAGGTCTCACCATGTTGAAGGCTACTTCCTGTTGTTCTATTTTCATTTTCATTTTGTTAATGTATATTTATTACCTTATAAGGACATGAGGTGACTCGTGGATTGTAGTGCATGGGGAGCTTCACGATTGTTGTGGTTACTTTTTACACAAAATCATGGTACCACAAGTTGTATGTATAGCTTGTGATACATGGTAATGCATCTTTGCGAGGTTAATTGTGCGTCCAGTTTATTAATGCTTTGACGATGTCTGATTTAGTGGTTTACATTGAAGGTGGCTTAAGATATAAGAAGAAATAATGATTATATATGAAAGTTAAATATATATGGTTTGTCGCTTCCATAAAGAATGGAGTTATGTGAAGAGGTGAAATATGCGCCATGGGACGAAGGGATCATTTGTATTCCATTTATACTCACCCGAATTGTATGTGCATTGATGGAGATGTGCAACACACTTACTAGTCGTCTCAAGGAATTGTTTATCTCCAACTAAAGCCAGTCAAGTTGCACGCCACGATATGTATTTTTTTAAATGCTGCTAATGTTAACCAAGTGCTTGCTTGGTCAATGAGCTCTAAATTATACTGTTTTCCTGCTGCGCACATTATGCGAATATATATTTGTCTTTACATAATCTATACCTACCTACTAATAAAGCAAGATTTGTTTCGCCAATTTTTCATCCGTTCATCGCCGATTTTTTTATCCGAGATGGTACTAAATTCTTATGTTCGTCTGCTAAAAAAAAAGACTATTTCAGAATTTCGTACATGGGCCGCACGCTGTGGCCCAGCGAAGTCAGCCCACTTATTTTCTGCACAGGGCAACAAATAGTCAGAGCTTCACACAGGACAACCAATTATGGGCTTGCCTATTTTTCTTTATTTCTGTGTTTTACTTCTATTTTTATTCTACTTTCTCTATCTCCTTTTTTTCTTGCAAGTTTATTTTTCTTACAGAATTTAATCCATAAATTCAAAATTCTAGAAAAACGTAAAAATATAAAAACAATTTTTGGAAAATTTTCTGAATTCAAAATTTTGTTGGTATTTTGAAAAATACTCAGAACTTGAAAAAGGTATCCCATTTTTTCAAAAACATTTATTGCTTTTCAAAATTGTTCGAGATTTTTGGAAAGAAAATGGCATTTTAAAAAATTCTCAAAATATTCTTAGTTTAGTGAAATTTTCACAATTCAAAATAATGTTCGCATATAAAAGATAAACATTTTCGAAAAATGTTATGAATTTTCAACACATATTCCTGTTTGAAAAAAATGTTCACAAATTCATATAATGGCCATGTTTTTATAAAAAAAATTGGTGTTTCCAAAAAATGTTTGTGAATTCTAAAAGATGTTCTTCTTTAAATTTTGCTCGCATTTTTCTAAAAGTGAATATAATTTTCAAAAACCCGTTTATGATTTAAAAAATGGTTCATGTTTTCAATAATATTTAGAAATTTCATACTTTAAAATCTCCTTGATTGAAAGGAAAAGTAGGTTGAATAATTAATGGGGCTTCTTTGCCATACAATGACGTAAGAGCATCTCTAGCAGACCCCGCATCCCGCCGACCTGCAAAACGCGTCTGCAGTTCACGCAAAAACGATTTTGCAGGTCGGCGCGGACGGCCGCAGAGGCAGACCCTACAAAACGGACCCGTATAAAAGGATATTCGCAGAATATGCTCTTTTACAGGTTGGTTTTAGCTGCGGCAGAATAGACCCATCAAACTTACGCTGTAAAACAGAATATTCACTTATATTCTTTCCCCACGTCTTCTTCCTCTCGTCCATCACTACTGCAGGATGCTGCTAACGCGACACTTCGATCAGAGACCCTTCGAGAAACTATGTGCGATGCCATAATCGCAAACGGTGCTGTATGAAAACCGTCAGAAACGTATAAAACGTTCGCGATGACGGATGCATCAAATACGGTTCAGGTTTTAGTTGCGTGTGCGATGAAGGGCGTACGGTTCAGTTCAATTAACTGTTTGCGATGAGGAGGAACAAAAGAAACGGGCAGCCAGATGAAGGCGTGTGTGATACACATGACATGGTTCACTCGGATAAACTGTTTGTGATTAGGCAACACAAAAGAAACGGGCAGCCAGATGAAGGTGTGTGCGATATTGATAATCCCTAAGTGCAGGGAATCATCGTAGCAATTCCCAAAGGTGGAAGTGATAAGTATGGAGTGTCGAACCCACAAGGAGATAAAGGTAAGATCAATATTCTCTCAAGCCCTATCTGCCACTGATACGACTCTACGTACACTGAACATTTGCTTCCAACTAGAAACGAGAAATAAAACTACGTTGTGGGTATGAAGATGATAACTTTGCATGATATCGGAGAGCTAAAATATAAAAGTAGGTGCTGTTATCATAAAGTTAGAATATATTACTAACTATTATAAATAGCGAGTGTGGAATACTGATGGGTCGGTGTGCAGAATTGTCCTAGGCAATTGTTAACAAGACCGATAGTCGTCATTGCAATTTCACATGAGGGAGAGGCATACGCTAACATACTTTCTATTCTTGGATCATATGCACTTCTGATTGGAAGTCTAGCAAGCATCCGCAACTACTAAAGATCATTAAGGTAAAACCCAACCATAGCATTAAAGCATCAAGTCCCCTTTATCCCATACGCAACAACCCCCTTACTCGGGTTTATGCTTCTGTCACTCAAGCAACCCACTATAAGCGAATCATGAACATATTGCAACACCCTACAGCGGGAATCCCTCACGCTTGCGCGACACGGAGGGCACAATAGGACAGCACCAAAATAAAACATACAACTCGTATCAATCTAGATCATCAATCAACCCAAAGACAAATGATATCTACTCAAAACATCATAGGATGGCAACACATCATTGGATCATAATATGTGGCATAAATGTAACGCCCCGAAACCGATGTGCCAGGTGTCCTCCAGTTATTCGCTGTTGTTGCCTTGTCATTGCTTGCATGTCATGCATGTCATATCATGTCATCATGTGCATTTCATTCGCATACATGTTCGTCTCATCCATCCGAGCATTTTCCCCGTTGTCCATTTTGCAATCCGGCGCTCCTATGTCACCCGATGCCCCTTTCTACCTCTTTTCGTGTGCGGGTGTTAAACGTTTTCGGATTGGACCGAGACTTGTCATGCGGCCTTGGTTTACTACCGGTAGACCGCCTGTCAAGTTTCGTACCATTTGGACTTCGTTTGATACTCCAACGGTTAACCGAGGAGCCGTAAAGGCCTCGTGTGTGCTGCAGCCCAACACCCTTCCAAACTGGCCCAAAACCCACCTAAACCTCCTCCATCATCTCGGTCGTTCGATCATGATCGCGTGGCCACAAACCGCACCTCATTTGGAGTTTCCTAGCTCCCTCTACCTATAAATATGTGGCTCTCCCCGAAATTTCGGATGAAACCCTAGTCTTCTTCCACCTCCTGCCGCCGGACATGTCCACCCCAAGTCGGACGTGTCCGTGATACGTCCATTTTGCATCATGCTTTTATATCGATATTTATTGCATTATGGGCTGTTATTTCACGTCATGTCACAATATTTATGGTTATTCTCTCTTATTTTACAAGGTTTACATAAAGAGGGAGAATGCCGGCAGCTGGAATTCTGGGGCTGGAAAAGGAGCAAATATTAGAGACCTATTCTGTGCAACTCCAAAAGTCCTGAAACTCCACGGAATATCTTAAAATAAATACAGAAAAATCTTCGCCAAAGATGAAGTCCAGGGGGCCCACACCCTGCTCATGAGGGTGGGGGGCGCGCCCCCCTACCTTGTGGGCCCCCTGGTGAGTCTCCGACGTCCATCTTCTCCTATATGAAGTCTTTCGATGAGAAAAAAAATAGGAAGCAACCTTTTGGGACGAGACTCCGCCGCCACGAGGCGGAACCGAGGCGGAACCAATCTAGAGCTCCGGCAGAGCTGTTCTGCCGGGGAAACTTCCCTCCGAGAGGGGGAAATCATCACCATCGTCATCACCAACGCTCCTCTCATCGGGAGAGGGCAATCTCCATCAACATCTTCACCAACACCATCTCATCTCCAAACACTAGTTCATCTCTTGTATCCAATTCTTGTCTCAAAGTCCGGGATTGGTGCTAGTAGGTTGCTAATAGTGCTGATTACCCCTTGTAGTTGATGCTAGTTGGTTTAATTGGTGGAAGATTATATGTTCAGATCCTTTATGCATATTATTACCCCTCTGATTATGAACATGAATATGCTTTGTGAGTAATTACGTTTGTTCCTGAGGACAAGGGAGAAGTCTTGCTATTAGTAGTCATGTGAATTTGGTATTCGTTTGATATTTTGATAAGATGTATGTTGTCTAGCCTCTAGTGGTGTTATGTGAACGTCGACTACATAACACTTCACCATTATTTGGGCCTATAGGAAGGCATTGGGAAGTAATAAGTAGATGATGGGTTGCTAGAGTGATAGAAGCTTAAACCCTAGTTTATGTGTTGCTTCGTAAGGGGCTGATTTGGATCCATATGTTTCATGCTATGGTTAGGTTTACCTTAATACTTTTGTTGTAGTTGCAGATGCTTGCAATAGAGGTTAATCATAAGTGGGATTCTTGTTCAAGTAAGAACAGCACCCAAGCACTGGTCCACCCACATATCAAATTATCAAAGTATCGAACGCGAATCATATGAACGTGATGGAAACTAGCTTGACGATATTCCCATGTGTCCTCGGGAGCGCTTTTCCTATTATAAGAGTTTGTTCTGGCTTGTCCTTTGCTACAAAAAGGATTGGGCCACCTTGCTGCACCTTATTTACTTTTGTTACTTGTTGCTCGTTACAATTTACCTTATTACAAAACTATCTGTTACCACTTATTTCAGTACTTGCAGAGAATACCTTGCTGAAAACCGCTTATCATTTTCTTCTGCTCCTTGTTGGGTTCGACACTCTTACTTATCGAAAGGACTACGATAGATCCCCTATACTTGTGGGTCATCAGTCCGCGCCGCCCCGCCGGTCCAATCCCACCTCGCCACGTCACCACCGCCGGGTCTCTCTCTCCTCCCGCCGCCCCGGTCCGCCGGGCCCAGGGCAGGCCCGCCCGGGCCCGAACCACTCCGCCGCCTCCGCCCGAGTGCGCCGCCCCACGCGCGCCCCGGATCCCGCCGCCACGCCACCGTGCGCCTCCCGCCGGCGACCTCCGCCGCCTGCCACCGGATCTGCGCGTGCCCGCGACTCCGCCTCCTCGTCGCCGGACTTCGTCCGCCATGCGCCGCCGCCGCCTATTCGTCCGCCCCGCCGCCGTCGCGAGCTTCGTTGGCCGCCGCCTCTTCGCCGCCGTAGCGAGCTTCGCCGGCCGCCGCCTTGCCCTCGTCCGTCGCCGCCTTGGGAGTTGCGCCACCGTCCACCGGAGTTCCCACGTCGCCGGAGTCCGCGCCTCGTCGGAGAAGAAGGTGGATCAGATCCACCAGGTGCCCGATCCAAACACTCCGTCCCGCAACCCGGATCCCTCCGTCCCGCTCCGTCTCATCCCGCGTTGACTTTTCGCGAGGTGATATTTTGACTAAGTCCCCAGATCTGCATATTTTATGCCCTTGTTCATCGCATCATAACTCTGCATCCATAGCTCCGATTCGTGCGTGTAGCATATCAAAATGTTCGTCTCGACGAGTACATCATTTCATCTGATTGCATAATTTTCATTTGAGCTCATCTTGATGCCCGAAATGCTGTTGGAAGAGGGCTAAGGAGAAGTGGTTTAAATATCATCCTTCCATAGAAGTAAAAGTAGTTGCACCTATTACAGTTGAAGAAAAGACTGTCACTTATAATGATCCTATTATTCCTACTTCTTATGTTGAGAAACCACCTTTCCCTCTTAGAGTAAAGGATCATGCTAAAGCTTCAACTGTTGTTCGTAAAAGCCATATTAGAACTTATACACCTCCTGAGCGAGTTAAAGTAGAACCTAAAATTGCTATTGTTAAAGATCTCTTGTCTGATAATATTGATGGGCATGTTATTCAGTTCGAAGGTGAAACTGCTAGAATTGCTAAACCTTGTGATAAAGATAAACATAGACCTGTGGTAGGCGTGCCTATTATTTCTGTTAAAATAGGAGATCATTGTTATCATGGCTTATGTGACACGGGTGCTAGTGCTAGTGTTATACCTCATGACTTATACAAAGAAATTAAGAATGAAATTGCACCTGCTGAGTTAGAAGATATTGATGTCACAATTAAACTTGCCAATAGAGATACTATTGCACCAATTGGAATTGTTAGAGATGTTGAAGTCTTGTGTGGGAAAACTAAATATCTTGCATATTTTCTTGTTCTTACTTCCCCACAAGATAGCTTTTGCCCTATTATATTTGGTAGACCCTTCTTGAACACTATTAATGCTAAGATAGATTGTGAAAAGAATGTTGTTACTGTTGGCTTGGATGATATGGTTCATGAGTTTAATTTCTCTAAATTTAGTAAACAACATCATGAGGAAGAATTACCCAGTAAGGATGAAATTATTGGTCTTGCTTCTATTGCTGTACCTCCTAGTGATCCTTTAGAACACTATTTGCTAGACCATGAAAATGATATGTTCATGAATGAAAGAAGGGAAATAGATGAAGTATTCTTTAAACAGGAACCTATTCTGCAACACAACTTGCCTGTTGAAATTTTAGGAGATCCTCCTCCACCCAAGGGTGATCCCGTGTTTGAGCTTAAACCGTTGCCTGATAATCTTAAATATGCTTATCTTGATGAAAAGAAGATATATCCTGTTATTATTAGTGTGAACCTTTCAGAGCATGAAGAAGAAAGATTATTGAAAACTCTGAAGAAGCATCGTGCTGCTATTGGATATACTCTTGATGATCTTAAGGGCATTAGTCCCACTCTATGTCAACATAAAATAAATTTGGAAGCAGATGCCAAACCAGTTCGTGATCCTCAACGACGTCTGAATCCTAAAATGAAAGAAGTGGTAAGAAAAGAAATACTCAAGCTTCTGGAGGCATGTATAATTTATCCCGTTGCTCATAGTGAGTGGGTAAGTCCTGTCCATTGTGTCCCTAAGAAGGGAGGTATTACTATTGTTCCTAATGATAAAGATGAATTGATTCCACAAAGAATTATCACAGGTTATAGGATGGTAATTAATTTCTGCAAATTAAATAAAGCTACTAAGAAAGATCATTACCCCTTACCTTTTATTGATCAAATGCTTGAAAGATTATGCAAACACACACATTATTGCTTTCTAGATGGTTATTCTGGGTTCTTTCAAATACCCGTGTCGGCTAAAGATCAATCAAAGACTACTTTTACTTGCCCTTTTGTTACTTTTGCTTATAGACGTATGCCTTTTGGTTTATGTAATGCACCTACTACCTTTCAAAGATGCATGATGGCTATATCCTCTGACTTTTGTGAAAAGATTTGTGAGGTTTTCATGGACAACTTTTCGGTCTATGGTTCCTCTTTTGACGATTGTTTGAGCAATCTTGATCGAGTCTTGCAGAGATGTGAAGAAACTAATCTTGTCTTGAATTGGAAAAAGTGCCACTTTATGGTTAATGAAGGTATTGTCTTGGGGCACAAAGTTTCTGAAAGAGGTATTGAAGTTGATAAATCCAAGGTTGATGCTATTGAAAAGATGCCATGTCCCAAGGACATCAAAGGTATAAGAAGTTTCCTTGGTCACGCCGGATTTTATAGGAGGTTCATTAAGGACTTCTCAAAAATTTCTCGACCTCTGACTAATTTATTGCAAAAAGATATACCATTTGTATTTGATGATGATTGTGTAGAAGCATTTGACATACTTAAGAAAGCATTAGTCTCTGCACCTATTGTTCAGCCACCTGATTGGAATTTACCCTTTGAAATTATGTGCGATGCTAGTGATTATGCTGTAGGTGCTGTTCTAGGGCAAAGAGTTGATAAGAAATTAAATGTTATTCATTATGCTAGTAAGACTCTAGACAATGCTCAAAGAAATTATGCTACTACTGAAAAAGAACTTTTAGCAGTTGTATTTGCTTGTGATAAGTTCAGACCTTATATTGTTGATTCTAAAGTAACTATTCACACTGATCATGCTGCTATTAAATACCTTATGGAAAAGAAAGATGCTAAACCTAGACTTATTAGATGGGTTCTCTTGCTATAAGAATTTGATTTGCATATTGTTGATAGAAAAGGAGCTGAGAACCCTGTAGCAGACAACTTGTCTCGGTTAGAGAATGTTCTTGATGATCCACTACCTATTAATGATAGCTTTCCTGATGAACAATTGAATGTTATAAGTACTTCTCGTAGTACTCCTTGGTATGCTGATTATGCTAATTATATTGTTGCTAAGTTTATACCACCTAGCTTCACATACCAACAAAAGAAAAAGTTCTTCTATGATTTGAGACATTACTTTTGGGATGACCCACATCTTTATAAAGGAGTAGATGGTGTTATTAGACGTTGTGTACCTGAGCATGAACAGGAACATATCCTACGCAAGTGTTACTCCGAAGCTTATGGAGGACACCACGCTGGAGACAGAACTGCACATAAGGTATTGTAATCCAGTTTTTATTGGCCTACTCTTTTCAAGGATGCACGTAAGTTTGTCTTGTCTTGTGATGAATGTCAAAGAATTGGTAATATTAGTAGACTTCAATAAATGCCTATGAATTATTCTCTTGTTATTGAACCATTTGATGTCTGGGGCTTTGATTATATGGGACCTTTTCCTGCCTCTAATGGATATACACATATTTTAGTTGCTATTGATTACGTTACTAAGTGGGTAGAAGCTATTCCAACTAGTAGTGCTGGTCATAACACTTCTATCAAAATGCTTAAGGAAGTTATTTTTCCGAGGTTTGGAGTCCCTAGATATTTAATGACTGATGGTGGTTCACACTTTATTCATGGTGCTTTCCGTAAAATGCTTGCTAAATATGATGTTAATCATAGAATTGCATCTCCTTATCATCCACAGTCTAGTGGTCAAGTAGAACTGAGCAATAGAGAGCTCAAATTAATTTTGCAAAAGACTGTTAATAGGTCTAGAAAGAATTGGTCCAAGAAACTTGATGATGCATTATGGGCATATAGAACTGCATGCAAAAATCCTATGGGTATGTCTCCATATAAAATGGTATATGGAAAAGCATGTCACTTACCTCTCGAACTAGAACATAAGGCATATTGGGCTATTAAAGAGCTCAACTATGATTTCAAACTTGCCGGTGAGAATAGGTTATTTGATATTAGTTCACTTGATGAATGGAGAACCCAAGCATATGAAAATGCCAAGTTATTTAAAGAAAAAGTTAAAAGATGCATGACAAAAGGATACAAAAGCGTGAGTTTAATGTAGGTGATTATGTATTGCTATACAACTCTCGTTTAAGATTTTTTGCAGGAAAACTTCTCTCTAAATGGGAAGGCCCCTATGTGATCGAGGAGGTCTATCGTTCCGGTGCAATAAAAATCAACAACTTCGAAGGCACAAATCCGAAGGTGGTAAACGGTCAAAGAATCAAACATTATATCTCAGGTAATCCCATAAATGTTGAAATCAATATTATTGAAACCGTAACCCCGGAGAAATACATAAGGGACACTTTCCGGAACGTTTCAGACTCCGAAAGGGAATAGGTATGTGGTACGGTAAGTAAACCGACTCCAAAACAATTTCTAAGGCAATATTTCTCCGTTTTGGAATATTTAGAAAAATAAAAAAATAAGTAGCAGTTTGGGAAGGACACGAGGGCCCCACGAGGGTGGTGGGCGCGCCCTACCCCTCTGGGCGCGCCCCTACCTCATGAGCACCTCGTGTGCCTTCCGGACTCCGTTTTCTCGTACGATACATATTTTGGTCGGTAAAAATTCATTATATATTGAGAGAATTCTTTATTTAACACTGTCTTAAAATTTATTGCCCTATTTAACGCCGAAAAACTTTTCCTTCCTTATTTAACACCGAGTCTAAATTTTATGCCCTTTATAACACTTTCGTCCATTTTAAGCCATAGCGGTGTTAAATGACACATGAAAAGACCTATTTGCCCTTCATGCGATATTTGACCAAAATTTTATATGTATGTGTGTATGCGGCTGACTCGTTTTGCGTTGGCTTTGGTCCCAACCTCGACCTCGACACTGATGGCATTATAGCCGAGTGTTTTCCAGCGTACAGGCACATGAGGCTAGCTCGAATACTTTCCGAGGGTTCCGTCGAGACGTAGATGACACGTACACACCAAGAAACAAGTAGGCAGGCAAGTGGATCGATTCTAGTTGGACGCGTACTGCTAATACGTAATAGATGAAGTTAGTTAGCAGCCGATCTCTCGCTTGATCATTTCTACGTTCGCTGGCTAGCTAATCAAGCTAGCGATATCCGTAAAAAGCAAGTTAGGGATACTATCTCGGCTACAACACGAACACACACGATGCGATTGATGGCCACGGGACCATGTCGGTCCTTTTTATATTCCTTTTTCAATCTCAACTCACAGCTGTTACAAAAGGACTGGGCATATGCACATATATACTAGGCTACACCTAGCAATAGTTGTGTACGGCGTGTACAAGCACTGGCTTTTCACAAAAGATTACAAGCACTGACTACGATTTTAACATACTGACTTTGTTGTATACTATCGATCCAGTATGTAGTGTACCATGTACTATTGATGTACAGCGGCTACCCTGCTGACCTGAAGCTAAACTACCACGTAAAATTTTGGTCACCTATCATATGAGGGGCAAATATGTCTTTTCAGATGTCATTTAACATCATTAAGGCTTAAAATGGACCAAAGTGTCATAAAGGGCATAAAATTTAGAGACCATGTTAGATAGGGAAGAAAAAGTTATTAAGTGTCAAATAGGGAAACAAAATTTAAAACAGTGTTATATAAGGAATTTTCTCTTATATATTCTCCCGAAGGCTTTGACTCCCGTATCACACAAATCTCCTCTATTCTTGTTTCGAGCTATTTTCTGTCAGGGTTTTCAAGGCCAGGCATCATGTCGTCCCCCTCCTCCAACAATGGTGACAACGATGCTTGGCTAATGAGGATAGATCTGAAGGGGGAAGAACCCATGAAGGTCAACAAGGATGAAAGGATCAAGAAGGCCACGGAGGATCAAGCTCCGGCAGCAAAAGACATCCTTCAACTTGATCATAACCTTCTTACCCCAACTGAGATCGAAGCTTTCAAGATGATTGAGTTAGATCGTATACAGAATAAGTATCTCACACAAGAAAATATTTTGTTGAAGGAGCATATTGTCGCACTCAAGGGCATTATCCGCAAGCTGGAGGACCTCTTACGCTCGATGTGCGATTATCCATCACCACCACCTTCTTCACCGACAAAGAAGGAGACATAATCACATGGGTATGGGCACTCCCCTTGGCAACTGCCAAGCTTGGGGGAGGTGCCCCGGTATCGTATCACAATCACATCTCCTGTCTTTACCGTTTTTCTTAGTTCGATCCTATTAGTAGTATCTTGATCTAGTAGAATAAAGTTTATGGCATGTTCTAGTTTTGAGTTTTGCTTTATGATCTCTCTTTGTAATCGAGTCTATGAGCTATATATAATAAAGATTAGTGCTGAGTTAAGGGCCTGATTATTTTGCCATGATCTTGGGTGAATAAAAGAAAAGAGAAAAAGAATAAAAAGAAACAACAAGTTCATATTGATCTTATTGAGAGTAATGACTTCACATAGAAAGAGTATGATGATTAAAAGTTGTTGGGAGTTGGTAGACATAGCTTTGGTCATTGTTGCAATTAATAGGAAGTAATAAGGAAAGAGAGGTTTCATATATAGATATATTATCATTGACATCTTTTATGATTGGAAGCACTCATTAAAATATGACATGCTAAAGAGTTGATGTTGGACAAGGAAGACAACGTAATGAGTTATGTCTTTCTTATATCTGAGATAAAGTATGTTGTCATGGATCCTCTGACTTGTTGAGCTTGCCTTTCCCCCTCATGCTAGCCAAATTCTCAGCACTAAGTAGAGATACTACTTGTGCTTCCAAATACCCTTAAACCAGTTTTGCCATGAGAGTCCACCATATCTACCTATGGATTGAGTAAGATCCTTCAAGTAAGTTTTCATCAGTGCAAAGCAATAAAAAATGCTCTAAATATGTATGATTGATTGGTGTGGGAGAAATAAGCTTTATACGATCTTGTGATGTGGAAGTAATAAAAGCGACGGACTGCATAATAAAGGTTCACATCACAAGGGGCAATATAAAGTGATGTTCTTTCGCATTGAGATTTTGTGCATCCAACCATAAAAGCGCATGGCAACCTCTGCTTCCCTCTGCGAAGGGCCTATCCTTTATTATTATCTTCCACCTTATGCAAGAGTCATGGTGATCTTCACCTTTCCTTTTTCACTTTATCCTTTGGCAATCTTAGCATGTTGGAGAGAACATGATATATATATCTAATTGGATGTAGGGGAGCATGAACCATTATTGTTGACATTACCCTTGAGGTAAAAGGTTGTGGGGCAAAACTATAAGCCCCTATCTTTCTCTGTGTCTGATTAAAACTCCATAAACACAAGTATCGCGTGAGTGTTAGCAATTATGAAGGACTAGATGATAGTTGAGTATGTGGACTTGCTTTTAAGCTCTGACATAGACTCTTTCCGATGTTATGATAAATTGCAATTGTTTCGATGACTGAGATTATAGTTTGTTGGAGCCCAATAAGGTTTATGATTCATACTTTTGCATTGTGAATAGATCATCGCTTGAACATAAGTAATCATATGACAAAATCTATATATGTTGCTATTATGAGAATAATCATGATGCCTTCATGTCCGTATTTTATTTTTATCGACGCCTCTACCTATAAACATGGGGACATATTTATTGTTATCGGCTTTTCGCTTGAGGACAAGCAAGGTCTAAGCTTGGGGGAGTTGATACGTCCATTTTGCATCATGCTTTTATATCGATATTTATTGCATTATGGGCTGTTATTTCACGTTATGTCACAATATTTATGGCTATTCTCTCTTATTTTACAAGGTTTATATAAAGAGGGAGAATGCCGGCAGCTGGAATTCTGGGGCTGGAAAAGGAGCAAATATTAGAGACCTATTCTGTGCAACTCCAAAAGTCCTGAAACTCCACGGAATATCTTAAAATAAATAAAGAAAAATCCTTGCCAAAGATGAAGTCCAGGGGGCTCACACCCTGCTCACGAGGGTGGGGGGCATGCCCCCTACCTCGTGGGCCCCCTGGTGGGTCTCCGACGTCCATCTTATCCTATATGAAGTATTTCGATGAGAAAAAAATAGGAAGCAACCTTTCGGGACGAGACTCCGCCGCCACAAGGCGGAACCGAGGCGGAACCAATCTAGAGCTCCGGCAGAGCTGTTCTGCCGGGGAAACTTCCCTTCGGGAGGGGGAAATCATCACCATCGTCATCACCAACGCTCCTCTCATCGGGAGAGGACAATCTCCATCAACATCTTCACCAGCACCATCTCATCTCCAAACTCTAGTTCATCTCTTGTATCCAATTCTTGTCTCAAAGTCCGGGATTGGTGCTAGTAGGTTGCTAGTAGTGTTGATTACCCCTTGTAGTTGATGCTAGTTGGTTTAATTGGTGGAAGATTATATGTTCAGATCCTTTATGCATATTATTACCCCTCTGATTATGAACATGAATATGCTTTGTGAGTAATTACGTTTGTTCCTAAGGACAAGGGAGAAGTCTTGCTATTAGTAGTCATGTGAATTTGGTATTCGTTTGATATTTTGATAAGATGTATGTTGTCTAGCCTCTAGTGGTGTTATGTGAATGTCGACTACATAACACTTCACCATTATTTGGGCCTAGAGGAAGGCATTGGGAGGTAATAAGTAGATGATGGGTTGCTAGAGTGACAGAACCTTAAACCCTAGTTTATGCGTTGCTTCGTAAGGGGCTGATTTGGATCCATATGTTTCATGCTATGGTTAGGTTTACCTTAATACTTTTGTTGTAGTTGCGGATGCTTGCGGTAGAGGTTAATCATAAGTGGGATGCTTGTTCAAGTAAGAACAGCACCCAAGCACTGGTCCACCCACATATCAAATTATCAAAGTATCGAACGCGAATCATATGAACGTGATGAAAACTAGCTTGACGATATTCCCATGTGTCCTCGGGAGCGCTTTTCCTATTATAAGAGTTTGTTCCGGCTTGTCCTTTGCTACAAAAAGGATTGGGCCACCTTGCTACACCTTATTTACTTTTGTTACTTGTTGCTCGTTACAATTTACCTTATTACAAAACTATTTGTTACCACTTATTTCAGTACTTGCAGAGAATACCTTGCTGAAAACCGCTTATCATTTCCTTATGCTCCTCGTTGGGTTCGACACTCTTACTTATTGAAAGGACTACGATAGATCCCCTATACTTGTGGGTCATCAGTCCGCGCCGCCGCGCCAGTCCAATCCCACGTCGCCACGTCACCGCCGCCGGGTCTCTCTCTCCTCCCCCCCGCTGCGGCCCGCCGGGCCCAGGGCAGGCCCGCCCGGGCCCGAACCACTCCGTTGTCTCCGCCGGAGTGCGCCGCCCCACGCGCGCGCCGGATCCCGTCGCCACGCCGCCGTGCGCCTCCCGCCGGCGACCACCGCCCCTGCCACCGGACCTGCGCGCGCCCGCGACTCCACCGCCTCGTCGCCGGACTTCGTCCGCCTTGCACCGCCGCCGCCTCTTCGTCCGCCCCGCCGCCGCCGCGAGGTTCGCCGGCCGCCGCCTCTTCGCCGCCACAGCGAGCTTCGCCGGCCGCCGCCTCTTCGCCGCCGCAGCGAGCTTCGCCGGCCGCCGCCTTGCCCTCGTCCACCGCTGCCTCGGGAGTTGTGCCACCATCCACCGGAGTTCCCGCGTCGCCGGAGTCCGCGCCTCGCCGGAGAAGAAGGTGGATCAGATCCACCAGGTGCCCGATCCAAACACTCCGTCCCGCAACCCGGATCTCTCCGTCTTGCTCCGTCTCATCCCGTGTTGACTTTTCGCGAGGTGATATTTCGACCAAGTCCCCAGATCTGCATATTTTATGCCCTTGTTCATCGCATCATAACTCTGCATCCATAGCTCCGATTCGTGCGTGTAGCATATCAAAATGTTCGTCTCGACGATTACATCATTTCATCTCATTGCATAATTTTCATTTGATCTCATCTTGATGCCCGAAATGATATTGGAAGAGGGCTATGTGATGAATTTGTCAGATCTGTTTCAGCAAATGACCTTTTGTCATTTTTGCCATGATTAATGTGTGCATGCTATGATGCTGAGCTCTACATGTGTTTTGTTATATGCCATGCCATCTTTATAGGGGTGTATGCCATGTATTTTTGTGATCTTTGTGGTGACTAGCAAAAGCATGTAAAGTAGCTTACTCGGTGATGCTGATTTCAGGGACTTAGAATTTCACTAAGTCCTTGTCCTGTTTTTGTCTTTATGCCATATGTTCATGTTGTTTCCTAGTGATCCGTGCCTCTTTTGAGGATGATCAGTAAGGATGTTTTGTTAATATTGTGGTGCTCTATCCATCTATGTCTTTGTTTGCATTTATGGAGCACCCTAGCTTGAGTCAATCGAGCTCTTCTTTTACTATAAAAATGTTCCTCGCAGATTGTTAACTTCTTTAGCGATTTTGCCGAGGATGTTGCTATTGATCCGAGTATGTTGTTCTTGCCATGTCTAGCTTCTATGCCATGTCTTCTTCATGGGTGTATGCTTAGGTTGTCATGGCATGCTCTGTAGTGAGTGCATCGAGCTCGTAAACATGCCTACTCGTTAACTGTTTTGCATGCTCCAGTTTTTCACTAAGTCTGAATCTGTTTATGTTTTTGCTATGTTCACATGCTTGCAATTGTATTTTCTGATCCCTTTTGGCTCAAGGTCACTAAGGGACTTTTGTTATGTGCTTAGGGTAGCTTCATGCCATGCCTTTCTTTGCCATGATATGTTCCTGTAACATGTAGTTATCATGCTCTAAAGTATGCTTCCTGATGTTAAATTCCAGACTTTGTTAATTTCACTAAGTCTGAAACCTGTTATCATTTGCACTTTTGCCATGCTTGTTTGAACCTGTTATTTGATGAATTAGCCGTAGCTTAGTGTTCATCTTTTTTGTCAAGCTTCATGAGTGGATCCCTGCCATCTATTTTGTTGTCATGTTTGAGTGCTGTAGCATATTTATCTTGATGCATTTAGATGGCTACTTGCTAATTATCACAGACCGGTGCCATATTTGTTTCGTTTGCCATTTCCAAACCGTGCATCCGATTCCAGTGATCTTTATATCGATTTCGACCGAAATCAACTCCTCTTTCCAGTGGCACTCTTGGTTTTCCAAGTTGAGGCCAGGTTCAATCATTCCTTTCCAAATCATGCATATGCATCACATACCGCATCCCGCATATCATGCCATGTTCATGTGTTGGTTGTTTACTATGTTGTGTGCTTCTTTTCGGTGTTGCTTCTTCGGGTTGGTTTCGATTACGTCGCGTTTGTGAGGACCCGTTCGTCTTCTTCATGGACACGTTCTTCTTACTTGCGGGATTTCAGACAAGATGACCATACCCTCGAAATCACTTCTATCTTTGCTTGCTAGCTGCTCGCTCTTTTGCTATGCCTATCCTGCGATACCTACCACTTGCTTATCATGCCTCCCATATTGTTGAACCAAGACTCTAACCCACCTTGTCCTAGCAAACCGTTGTTTGGCTATGTTACCGCTTTGCTCAGCCCCTCTTATAGCGTTGTTAGTTGCAGGTGAAGATTGGAGTTTGTTCCATGTTGGATCATGGATATTTTGTTGGGATATCACAATATCTCTTATTTAATTAATGCATCTATATACTTGGTAAAGGGTGGAAGGCTCGGCCTTATGCCTGGTGTTTTGTTCCACTCTTGCCGCCCTAGTTTCCGTCATATCGGTGTTCTGTTCCCGGATTTTGCGTTCCTTACATGGTTGGGTTATAATGGGAACCCCTTGACAGTTCGCCTTGAATAAAACTCCTCCAGCAATGCCCAACATTGGTTTTACCATTTGCCACCTAGCCTTTTCTTTCCCTTGGGTTCTGCAGACTCAAGGGTCATCTTTATTTAAACCCCCTTGGGCCAGTGCTCCTCTGATTGTTGGTCCGAACTGGGCAGCCTGCGGGGCCACCTCGGGGAAACTCGAGGGTTGGTTTTACTTGTAGCTTGACCTATCTGAGTGTGCCTTGAGAACGAGATATGTGCAGCTCCTATCGGGATTTGTCGGCACATTCGGGCGGTGTTGCTGGACTTGTTTTACCATTGTCGAGGATGGATTGTAACCGGGATGCAGAGTCTGATGGATTGTCTTGGGAGAAGGAATATCCTTCGTTGACTGTGAGAGCTTGTGATGGGCTAAGTTGGGACTCCCCTGCAGGGATTTGAACTTTTGAAAGCCGTGCCCGCGGTTATGGACAGATGGGAATTTGTTAATGTCCGATTGTAGAGAACCTGAAGTTTATCTTAACTAAAACGCATCAACCGCGTGTGTAGCCGTGATGGTCTCTTCTCGACGGAGTCCGGGAAGTGAACACGGTGTTGGAGTTATGCTTGACGTAGGTTGTTCTAGGATCACTTCTTGATCATAGTTGTTCGATCGTGCTTTTTCCTTCTCTTCTCGCTCTCATTTGCGTATGTTAGCCACCATATATGCTAGTCGCTTGCTGCAGCTCCACCTCATACCTTTTACCTTACCTATAAGCTTAAATAGTCTTGATCACGAGGGTGTGAGATTGTTGAGTCTCCGTGACTCATAGATACTTCCAAAACCAACTTGCAGGTGCTGATGATATCGTGCAGATGATGCAACCAAGCTCAAGGAGGAGCTCGATGAAGATCTTGTCCTTTGTGTTGTTTCGTTCTAGTTGATCAGTAGTGGAGCCCAGTTGGGTTCAATCGGGGATCTGTGTAGCATTTAGGGTAGTCTTCTTTTATTTTGGTTCCATAGTCGGACCTTGATTGTATCTGGATGATGTAATGCTTTATTCATGTATTGTGTGAAGTGGCGATTGTAAGCCAACTATGTATCTCTTTCCCTTATGTATTACATGGGTTGTGTGAACATTACCTCACTTGCGACATTGCTTTCAATGCGGTTATGCCTCTAAGTCGTGCTTCGACACGTGGGAGATATAGCCGCACCGAGGGCGTTACAATAAAGCACCATGTTCAAGTAGGGATTACAACGGGGTGCGGGAGAGTGGACCGCGTAAAAGAGATGAGGATAGTGATCTTGATGAAGACGATCACCGCGGTGATGATTCCCCTCCTGATGGCACTCCGGCGCCTCCGAGAGAGAGGAGGAGAGGTTCTCCCCCTTGTGCTTCCTCCTCCATGGCCTCCCCCTGGACGGGGAGAGGTTCCCCCCTGTGATCCTTGGCCTTCATGGTGATGATGGCCCCTCCGGGATGCTCCTCCATGCCCTCCGGTGATGATGGCCCCCCTCTGGCAGGGTGCCAGAGAGGGACTAGATTGATTTCTCGTGGCTACAGAGGCTTGCGGCGGCAGAACTTCCGATCTAGGTTATTTTCCGGGGGTTTCTATATTTATAGAATTTTTTGGCGTCGGTTTCATGTCAAGGGCGTCTCCGAGTCGTCCACGAGATAGGGGCCCACGCCCAGGGGGGTGGGGCGCGCCCCCACCCTCGTGGACGGCTCGGGACTCTTCTGGCCCAACTCTTTCACTCCGGGGGCTTTTTTTGGTCCTTAAAAATCATCAAAAATTGGTACGTCAATTGGACTTCGTTTGGTATTCCTTTTCTGCAATACTGAAAAACAAAGGAAAAAATAGAAACTGGCACTGGGCTCTAGGTTAATAGGTTAGTCCCAAAAATCATATAAAATAGCATATAAATGCATATAAAACATCTAAGATGGATAATATAATAGCATGAATTCTTCATAAATTATAGATATGTTGGAAACGTATCAGCATCCCCAAGCTTAATTCCTGCTTGTCCTCGAGTAGGTAAAAGATAAAAGAAGTAATTTATGAAGTGTTAATGCTAGCAAGTGCATAAGTTTCATCAATGATAGTTCCAATCACTTTTTCTAGCATCATTATATATCATAACAGTAGTCAACTCATGAAACTTCTCATGATCAAGTAATAAGCTATTCATATGTTAAAGTATAAATCATAAACTTTCTTGAAAACTAACAAACCGTGATATTAGTCATCAAACAATTGCAATTCATCTTATTTTCGGGAAGGGTCTATGTAAGAGCTTTGATTCAGCAAACTCCACATACTCAGCTATCATTTAATCTTTCACAATTGCTAACACTCATGTGATATTTATGGGTTCGAAGTTTTAATCGGACACAGAGAAAGATAGGGGTTATAGTTTCGCCTCCCAACCTTTTACCTCAAGGGTAATGTCAATAATAATAATTTATGAGAACCTACATACAAGTGGATATATATATCCGGATCGATCCAACACAAAGTGCTTGCCAAAGGAAAAAGTGTAAAAAGGAAAGGTGATGACCACCATGACTCTTGTATAAGGGTAGAAGATAAAAGTAAAAGATAGGCCATTCGCAAAGGGAAGCAGAGGTTGTCATGCGCTTTTATGGTTGGATGCACAAAATCTTAATGCAAAAGAATGTCACTTTATATTGCCACTTGTGATATGGACCTTTATTATGCAGTCCGTCGCTTTTATTTCTTCCACATCACAAAACCGTATAAAGCTTATTTTCTCCACATTAATAGATCATACATATTTAGAGAGCAATTTTTATTGCTTGCAACAATGACAACTTACTTGAAGGATCTTACTCAATCCATAGGTAGATATGGTGGACTCTCATGGCAAAACTGGGTTTAAGGATATTAGGAAGCACAAGTAGTATCTCTACTTGGTGCAAATAATTTGGCTAGCATGAGGGGGAAAGGAAAGCTCAACATGTTGCATGATCCAAGACAATATAACGTTTCGAATATAGGAAAACATAACCCATTAAGTTGTCTTCCTTGTCCAACATCAAATTTTTAGCATGTCATATTTTAATGAGTGCTCACAATTGCAAAATATGTCCAAGATAGTATATTTATATGTGAAATCTCTCTTCCTTCAATATTCTTTCATGAATTGTTCAAGTGACCAATTCTGTGTTTGCTAGCTTCCAATAAGTTTACTACCTATACTTATTATGTGTGAAGTCATTACTTCCCATGTTGTAAGCATATGAAACGTATATAAATTCAGATTTATGATATTCAATTCATTCAACCATTTACTCATAGGATATATGTGAAGCACGTGAGTAAATGACAAACTACTCCAAAAAGATATAAGTGAAGAATACTGAGTAGTCAAATAATTAAATAGCCATGGGAGGATTCTTTTTCATTCAAGATTTCAGATCCAATGATTTTATTCAAACAGCAAGTAAAATTGCAAATACGCTCCAAGCAAAACACATATCATGTGATGAATAAAAATATAGCTCCGAGTAAGGTATACCGATAGTTTTGAAGACGAAAGAGGGGATGCCTTCCGGGGCATCCCCAAGCTTAGGCGCTTGAGTCGTCCTTGAATATTACCTTGGGGTGCCTTGGGCATCCCCAAGCTTAGGGTCTTTCCACTCCTTATTCTCCTCATATCGATATCTCACTCAAAGCTTGAAAATTTCAATCACACAAAAGTTAACGGAACTTCGTGAGATAGGTTAGAATGATAAAGAGTAGACCATTTAGTTTGGTACTATCAAAGACAAGGTTCATAATTGTTCTAACACAATGCCTACTGTAACATATCATTTCTACAATTTATATTGAGAAATATAAGCCATAGGAACTAGAAAACAAGCAAACTATGCAATGAAAATAGAATCTGTCAGAAACAGAACAGTCTGTAATGATCTGAACACCAACCATACTTCTGCTACTCCAAAAATTATGAAATAAATTTTTTGACGTGAGTAATTTATCTATTAATCTTATGAAAAAGGAATCAACTCAATCTCACTATTCTGTAAAAAATGACAGCTAATCTCGTGAGCGCAAAGTTTCTGTTTTTTACAGCAAGACCACATTAACTTTCACCCAAGTCTCCCCAAAGGTCTTACTTGGCACTTTATTGAAACAAAAGCTATAATACATGATTAATACAGTAGCTTAATCATGAGAACACACAAAAACAGCAAGGGTAAATATTGGGTTGTCTCCCAACAAGCGCTTTTCTTTAATGCCTTTTAGCTAGGCATGATGATTTCAATGATGCTCACATAAAAGATAAGAATTGAAACATAAGGAGATCATCATGAAGAATATGACTAGCACATTTAAACCTAACCCACTTCCTATGACTAGGTATTTTGTGAGCACACAATTTATGGGAACAAGAATCAACTAGCATAGGAAGGCAAAACAAGTATAACTTCAAAACTTTAAGCACATAGAGAGGAAACTTGATATTATTGCAACTCCTACAAGCATGTATTCCTCCCTCATAATAATTTTCAGTAGCATCATGAATGAGTTAAACAATATAACCAGCACATAAAGCATTCTGTTCAAGATCTACAAACATAGAAATTTCACTAGTCTTCACATAAGCAAAATTCTTCTCATTCGGAATAGTGGAATCATTACTAACTAAAGTTAACACTCTTCCAGATCCACTTTAGATTATAGTATTATTCATACTCCAAAAGATATAAGTGAAGTTCATGGAGCATTCTACAATTAATATAGACTGACCAATATCCAAGCTCAAAATATATAAGTGAAGCACACGAAGCATTCTATAAAACCATACTCAAAATATTTAAGTGAAGCACAAAGAGCAATTCTATAAGATCATACTTAAAAGATATAAGTTAAGCACATGAAGCATTCTATATATCAATGAAGGTCTCTCTCATACTAGCATGGTTCTTAAAGGAAAAGCAAAAAACACAAAGGACACAAATCATGTGAACAAAACAAAAACCGAGGTATACCGATAATTGTTGAAGAAGAAAGATGGGATGCCAACCGGGGCATCCCCAAGCTTAGATGCTTGAGTATCCTTAGAATATTTACTTGGGGTGCCTTGGGCATCCCCAAGCTTTAGCTCTTGCCTCTCTTTATTCTTCTCACATCGGTAACTCCTCGTTCTTTGAACACTTCATCCACACAAAACTTTAACAAAAATTTTGTGAGATCCGTTAGTATAATAAAGCAAATCACTACCTTTAGGTATTGTTGCAAACTTATTCCAATTTCATATTAGAACTATATATACTGTATTCCAACTTCACCATGGTTCATACCCCCCCGATACTACCCATAGATTCATCAAAATAAGCGAACAACTCATAGAAAACAGAATCTATCAAAAACAGGATAGTCTGTAGTAATCTGGAAGTTTAGTAAAAATCTGTAACTCCAAAAAAATCTAAAAAAACATGACAATTTAAACAATTTGTACAGAAGTAATGTGCAAAGAGTTTCATACCCATTTGACTTTCCAGTAAAAAATGTAAAATCATGCGCTACAGCTAAAGTTTCTGTTTTTGTACTACACAAAGTAAACAAGCAATCTAATCATGCTAAAACCAAGGCTTGGCACATTATTTTTATAATATAATGGATATATACAAGGGGGTAATTATTTTCAGAGAAGCTTCCATGATTTTTTTACATTGTTTCCATGAGCATGAACACAAGTGTTCAAGGTCGACCCTCACTTCTTGATACGTCTCCAACGTATCTATAATTTTTGATTGTTCCATGCTATATTATATCCTGTTTTGGACACTATTGGTCTTTATTATACACTTTTATATTATTTTTGGGACTAACCTATTAACCGGAGGCCTAGACCAGAATTGCTGTTTTTTTGGCCTATTTTAGGGTTTCACAGAAAAAGAATATCAAACGGAGTCCAAACGGAATGAAACCTTCGGGAACATGATTTTTGGAACGAACATGACCCATAGGACTTGGACCCTACGTCAAGCAATCAACCAGGAAGGCATGAGGTAGGGGGCGCGCCTACCCCCCAGGTGCGCCCTCCACCCTCGTGGGGCCCACATTGCTCCACCGACGTACTCCTTCCTCCTATATTGTATTGTTGCCATCGAGGATATAAACCCCATCTTTTTATCCTCGATGGCAACAATACAATATGGGCCCCGGGTACTCCTTCCCCCAAACTACCAGATACGGAGCCAAAACCCTAATTCCACCGCCGTAACTTTCTGTATCCACGAGATCCCATCTTGGGGCCTTTTCCGGAGCTCCGTCGAAGGGGGTATCAATCACGGAGGGATTCTACATCAACACCATAGCCCCTCCGATGAAGTGTGAGTAGTTTACTTCAGACCTACGGGTCCATAGTTATTAGCTAGATGGCTTCTTCTCTCTTTTTGGATCTCAATACAAAGTTCTCCCCTCTCTTGTGGAGATCTATTCGATGTAATCTTCTTTTGCGGTGTGTTTGTTGAGAACGATGAATTGTGGGTTTATGATCAAGTTTATCTATGAACAATATTTGAATCTTCTCTGAATTCTTTTATGTATGATTGGTTATCTTTGCAAGTCTCTTCGAATTATCAGTTTGGTTTGGCCTACTAGATTGATCTTTCTTGCAATGGGAGAAGTGCTTAGCTTTGGGTTCAATCTTGCGGTGTCCTTTCCCAGTGACAGTAGGGGCAGCAAGGCATGTATTGTATTGTTGCCATCGAGGATAACAAGATGGGGTTTATATCATATTGCATGCGTTTATCCCTCTACATCATGTCATCTTGCTTAAAGCGTTACTTTGTTCTCTTGAACTTAATACTCTAGATGCATGCTAGATAGCGGTCGATGTGTGGAGTAATAGTAGTAGATGCAGGCAGGAGTCGGTCTACTTGTCTTGGACGTGATGCCTATATACATGATCATACCTAGATATTCTCATAACTATATGCTCAATTCTGTCAATTTCTCAACAGTAATTTATTCACCCACCGTAATACTTATGCTCTCGAGAGAAGCCTCTAGTGAAATCTATGGCCCCCGGGTCTATTTTCCATTATATTAATCTTCCAATACTTAGTTATTTCCTTTTCCATTTATTTTACTTGCATCTTTATTTCTCTTTATCATAAAAATACCAAAAACATTATCTTATCATATCTATCAGATCTCACTCTCGTAGGTGACCGTGAAGGGATTGACAACCCCATTATCGCGTTGGTTGCGAGGAGTTTATTTGTTTGTGTAGGTGCGAGGGACTCGTGCATGGCCTCCTACTGGATTGATACCTTGGTTCTCAAAAATTAAGGGAAATACTTATGCTGCTCTGCTGCATCACCCTTTCCTCTTCAAGGGAAAACCAACGCAGTGCTCAAGAGGTAGCAAGAAGGATTTCTGGCGCCGTTGCCGGGGAGTCTACGCAAAAGTCAACATACCAAGTACCCATCACAAACCCTTATCTTCCGCATTACATTATTTGCCATTTGCCTCTCATTTTCCTCCCCCCACTTCGCCCTTGCCATTTTATTCGCCCTCTCTCTCTCTCTCTCTCTCCTTCCTCCCTCTCTTTCTCTATTTGCCTCTTTTTGCCCCTTGCACTTTCCGCCGTTATGTCTGAAATCAGGGAAATTATTGTTGATATGGACAATAATTATATCATGAAAAATTCTGATGCTCCTGCTGAAGAACCCCGTATCTTACATACAAAAAAATTCCGAATTGGTAGTGGTAATATTATTGGAAAAGGAGTTATCTAAGATTTCTTTACTTGTGCCGGTCCTTTGCCTTCTATGAGCAGCTCTATCCTTCATAGAACTAGTAGTCTTGCGGATGCTATCGCCATGCTTGTAGTTGAACTTGAAAGACAATTTATGCACATGCATCCTTGCATACAAAGGATTTTCTTAGAATTTTCTAATATTGAGCATTCTTCTGTTAAGCGTGCCGCTACTATCTTTTTGTCTCATGAGTTTAGATTCATAATAAAAGAGGCCAAAGAAATCTTTGCGCATTATAGGGTGGACGCTTGCTGTCCTCCCCATAGAGGCTATCCTTTTTGATCAAGAAGAAATAATGCGTTTTCAATCTCTAGACTATGTTGCTTTGAATGAAAATCTTAGAAAAAGGGTTCCTACCAATGTTCTAGTTGATAGAATTTCTGAACTTAATAATGATTTGGCTATTCGAAATAATGAACTAGGATATTCTCTTGAGTATAGGCTTACAAAGTTCTATCAAAATAATCCTTATAATGATGAATTGGTTGTGCAATACGAAGGGCCAAAGGAGGAACCTATACCTCCCAAAGTTGATCTTGGGGACTTTTGTCCCATTAAATTTAGCCCTTTTGATTACTTTTGCTTGCCTCAAAGAAAACTTGCTGCTGAACGTAGAGAATATGAAATGAGTTTTAATGATCTATCTTATTATTATGGCAATACCTAGATCTATCCTTGCTTTCATGCCTAGCTAGGGGCGTTAAACGATAGTGCTTGTTGGAAGGCAGCCCAATTTTATTTTTATTCCTTGCTTTTTGCTCCTGTTTAGTAATAAATAATTTATCTAGCCTCTCTTTTGGTTGTGTTTTTGTGTTTAATTAGTGTTTGTGCCAAGTAGAACCGTTGGGAAGACTTGGGGAAAGTCTTTTTAATCTTGCTGTAAAAAACAGAAACTTTAGCGCTCACGAGAACTGCTGCCATTTTTATTTGGAAAGTGATATTTAGTTAATTCTTTTTGCAGATGATTAACAGATAAATTCCTCACGTCCATCCATTTATTTTAGAATTTTTTGGGTTCCAGATATTGCTTTAGCTGCAGATTACTACAGACTGTTCTGTTTTTGACAGATTCTGTTTTCCGTGTGTTGTTTGCTTATTTAGACGAATCTATGGCTAGTAAAATAGTTTATAAACCATAGAGAAGTTGGAATACAGTAGGTTTAACACCAATATAAATAAAAAATGAGTTCATTACAGTACCTTGAAGTGGTGTTTTGTTTTCTTTCGCTAACGGAGCTCGCGAGATTTTCTACTTTAAGTTTTGTGTTGTGAAGTTTTCAAGTTTTGGGTAAAAGATTTGTTGGATTATGGAACAAGGAGTGGCAAGAGCCTAAGCTTGGGGATGCCCATGGAACCCCAAGATAATATAAGGACACCTAAAATCCAAAGCTTGGGGATGCCCCAGAAGGCATCCCCTCTTTCGTCTACTTCTATCGCTAACTTTACTTGGAGCTATATTTTTATTTACCACATGATATGTGTTTTGCTTGGAGCGTATTGTATTATTTGAGTCTTTATTTGTTAGTTTTCCACAATCATCCTTGCTGCACACACCTTTTTGAGAGACACACACATGATTCGGAAATTGTTAGAATACTCTATGTGCTTCACTTATATCTTTTGAGTTATATAGTTTTTGCTCTAGTGCTTCACTTATATCTTTTAGAGCACGATGGTGGATTTTTTTTATAGAAACTTTTGTTCTCTCATGCTTCACTTAGATTATTTTGAGAGTCCTATAAAGCAGCATGGTAATTTTCTTTAATTATTTTAGGCATTCAAGATTAATATTTTTTTCTTATGAGTGTGTTGAATACTATGAGAAGTTTGAAACTTGATAATTGTTTTGAGATATCACTACAAAAAAAAGACACATCCGTGACATTTTGGGCCGAACGAATTTTTTTTCTGTCATACATATGACACTTCTATGACGATAATTGTGACAAAACCCAGTATCATCATAGATGTGGTGGGCTCCTACTTATATGACAAAAAATCATGACAGAAAATGGGCTTTTCATCCTGGGCAGGGCGGAGACGCAGCTGCATGACATTCTTTGGGCCGTCCATGACAGAAAAAACCGTGGTAGAAGCGAGGACGAGGAAATTTTTGGGGAGTTCCCGGTTACGGTGGGAGGTCGGGGGCCGAGCGATGCGCGTTTCTCTCGTACACGTACGCGTGTGTGTGTGAGGCGTTGGCTCTAACTGAACCCGAGCGAGGCGTTGGGCTCTAACTGAACCCAAGCGATTGCACTGCGGGCTACACGTTACTGAACCCGAGCGATCGATCGATGGCTGTTAACTGAACCCGATCGAGCGATTCCTTCGCTACTGCTGCTAATTGAAGCCGATCGATTGGATGAACAGTGAGCGTTGCGCGGGGGGGGGGGGGGGGGGGGGGGGGGGGGGGGTGGATGAACAGTGAGCGGTGGCGTTGCCTCTGGATGAATAGGACCTCGTGGTGTGGAGGGCTGGATGAACAGTAGACGGTGGAGGGGTGCCCGTGGAGGGGTGGTTGAACAGGACCCCGTGGTGTGGAGGGCTGGATGAACAGTAGACGGTGGAGGGGTGGTTGAACAGTAGCCGGTGGAGTAGCGCACAGTGGAGGCTGAATGAATAGGAGCCCGTGGAGGCTGGAGGAGGTCGACGGTGAAGATGAACAGTATCTCGTGGAGTCCCGTTTTGCGGTACGCCACACCCCTCCCGATGAACAGGACCCCCGTTTTGACCGTAGGAGGTCCATTTCGTCCGTTTTGTGGTACGCCACACCCCTCCCAATCAACAGGACCCCCGTTTCGACCGTAGGAGGTCCGTTTCATCCGTTTTGTGGTACGCCACACCCCTCCCGATCAACAGGAGCCCCGTTTCGACCGCAGGAGGTCCGTTTCGTCCGTTTTGTAGTATGCCACACCCCTCCCGATCAACAGGACCCCCATTTCGACCGTAGGAGGTCCGTTTCCTCCATTTTGCGGTAGCCAGACCCCTCCCGATCAACAGGACCCCGTTCCAAACGTAGGAGGTCCGTTTCCTCCGTTGTGCGGTACGCCAGGCCTCGTTTCCATTGCCTGTTCTGTCCAAGCCCTCCCGATGAACACGACCACGCATTCCGTTCCGACCCAGCCGGTTGGCTCCCAGGCGTTCCGTTGCCTCCCAATGAACACGACGCATTCCGTTGCCTCCCCATGAACACGACGACGACGCTGTCTCTCTGTTCCGACCCAGCCATGTACACGAGCCCTGGCCGTATGTATGCGCGAGTAGGCATTCGAGACCCCGCCCGTATGTACACATACGTGGCCGTATTTTCTTTCTTGCACCCTGGCCATTGTACGTACATGTACATGCTACGTGCGCGCCTCTACTACGACACGTACGTGCCTCTACTACGACACGTACGTGCCTCTACATCCACCAGTATATATGTATGTACAAGTTCGCGACCAGAATGAAAACTCTACGTACGCTTCGACCAGGTGGATCCCGACTGTCAGGCACTTCCTTGCATGCGAAGATGTAGCTGGTGGGTCCCAGCAGTTAGGGTGGCGAATCATTTTGTTTTTTTGCCCGAACGCACTTCCTTGCGTGCGAAGGTGTAGCTGGTGGGTCCCAACAGTCAGGGGGGAAACGTTTTTTTCGCGAGATACGGTGGCCCATCCGGTGGGTCCCCGCTGTCAGGTGGAGGAATAATTATTTTGCCTGTAATAAGGAGGCACTTCCTTGCTGCAGCCGTGGACCCAGCTGTCAGCGTCTCCATGCACAGTACTCTTCCGATGTAAGTCGGTCGTTGACCACAATGACCATGCCGCGCCGAGAGCACCACGACGGTGGACGACGACGCGGCCTAGGAAGGGGACCACACAGAGGTAGGGAAGACTCGGCAGTTGTTTCCCACACGGAGGGGAGTATGACTATATGGGGGTTTACTGGTTCGTCTGCTGTCGCTGAAGAATAACAGTAGGTGTGGGTGAGTAGAGGGATGGCTAGGCCAGCTATGGGAGTACGGTGGGGCGGTGAGGCCTGCGCGGTAGCACAGCCGGCCGCGGGAAGGAGGGAGCAGGCAGTCCCGCCGGCGCTTGTTTGAGCGGCTGGAGCAGGAAGAGCAGAGATTGAAGAAGCACGATGGCCGTTGGATGGACATCCAACAGTCAGTGCTTGTGCGTCAACCTTTTTTAGGAAAGCCTCAAATCTATGGAAAACAGCATACAACCATCTGCCATTATTTCTAATAATTTACAGCCCATTTGCTAATTCTTAAGGTTTTTTTGGAGCCCATATTCTTTTTGTTAGCATTACAGCCCATATTGTGGCCACGGTTAAAAAATTATACGAAAATTTGCATATTTCGGTGCGGTCCGAACTATTTTTAATCCCGAAATTTCAACTCACATTCAAACTGATTTTAAAAATAAATGTATGTCAATATAAAATCCAACAAATTCTCCACGCCTAAAAATTAATGTAATTTAAAATCTTGAAATGAAAAAAGATATTTGAAACTAATTGCCGGTTTGACGTGTTTTAAAAATGTAAATCCCATTTCTCATTACTGATGGGCCATTTTCTCGGCCAGCCAAATGAAAGCTCTCCTCGTCTTGAAAGATTTGCAGCCCAACATGCCTGACAAAGCGACTTACTTGGCAAATCACAAAAAAACTGGGTTGTGGCCGTGGACCCAGCTGTCAGCCTCTCCACGTACAGTACTCTTCCGATGGAAGTCGTTCCTTGACCATGTTGACCACGCCGCACGGAGAGCACCACGGCGGTGGACGACGGCGAGGCCTAGGAAGGGGACGACGCGGAGCCGGGGAAGATGCGGCAGTGGAAGCCCGCGCTGAGAGGAGTATGAGGGTTCACTGGTTCGGCTACGGTGTGAGGCTGCCGTTGCCGCAGGGCCTGGCCAGCGGTGGGAATAGTAGGGGGCGGTGAGGCCTCTACGGCAGCACAGCCGGCCACGGGAGGCAGGAGCATGCGGCATGACCGGCGCTGCTTTGGGCAGCTGGAGCAAGAAGACCAGAGGTTGAAGAAGCACTACGGCCGTTGGATGGACATCGTACGGTCACTGGAGCTAGAATCGTTCATATTGACTAAGTTGACAACGCCCTTCGTCCCCGTCAACTTAGTAGGCCCACAAGTCAGCCTCCCACCAAGGTGGGTCCCAGCTAGCCGGGGGAGTATTCATTTTTTTGTGCGTAATAAGGAGGCACTTCCGGTGGGTCCGAGCTGACAGCGGGGGGGGGGACTTTTTTTCGCGAAATACGGTGGCCCGTCCGGTGGGTCCCAGCAGTCAGGGGGAAACGATTTTTTCGCAAAATACTGGTGGCCCATCCGGTGGGTCCCCGCTGTCAGGTGGAGGAATAATTATTTTCCACGTAATAAGGAGGCACTTCCTTGCGGCTGCCGTGGACCCAGCTGTCAGCCTCTCCACGTACAGTACTCTTCCGATGGAAGTCAGTCGTTGACCACATTGACCATGCCGCGCCGAGAGCACCACGGCGGTGGACAACACGCTGCTAGAACCGTGTGTTGACTATAATAAGTTGACAAAGCCTTGCATACGCGTCAACTTATTTTTTTAGGGACGCGTCACTTAGTAGGCCCACAAGTGTGTGGCAGAGAACTTATAGCCCATTTGAGTTTTGTAAGAATGTACAACCCATTTTTGAATTCTAATGGAATTTACAAGGGACAATTGCATTTTTGCCCCTAGTTGGTTCCTACCCATAGGTTTTGCCCTTACTTTTCGAGCTTGCTCAGTTTTGCCCTTACTTTTTCCGTCGAGGTCCCTCGAATGCCCTTTGACCATTTGACCAAAACTTTGAAAATTCATAACTAATTCATATGAACTCAGAAAAATGAAAATGAGATATCAAAATGTTCAGATAAACATTACCTTTTTGTGCATATCATTTGCATTCAGGACAAAAGCACCATTTAAACTACCCGAGGTAATTAATGTTATTAACATTATTAAAAATAAAAAAGTATAAAAAATATTTTTTATCAATAAAAATTACATGCAAATGTAGGTGATGTTTTCTGAATATCCTGATATCTTATTTGCATTTTTTAGAGTTCGTATCAATTTGTTATGAAGTTTACAAATAATGGTCAAAGTCGTTAGAACATCCATAACAAGATGATACGAACTTAGAAAAATGCAAATAAGATATCTGGATGTTCAAAGAACATCACCTACATTTGCATGTAATTTTTATTCATGAAAAAAATGGTATATACCTTTTTATTTTTAATAATGTTAATAACATTAATTACCTCAGGTAGTTTAAAGGGTGCTTTTGTCCTGAATGCAAATGATATGCACATAAAGGTAATGTTTATGTGAACATTTTGATATCTTATTTGTATTTTTCTGAGTTCATACGAAATAGTTATGAATTTTCAAATTTTTGATCAAACGGTCAAAGGGCATTCGAGGGACCACGATGGAAAAAGTAAGGGCAAAACTGAGCAAGCTCGAAAAGTAAGGGCAAAACCCGTGGGTAGGAACCAACTAAGGGTAAAAATGCAATTGTCCCAATTTACAACAGCCCATTTATAGTTTGTTAAAAGTACAACCCATTTTCTAGCTAGGACAACGATTAATAATTTCAACCAACCGTTGAAGACATAATTCAATAAAATTTCCCACATTTTGATGGGATCCGAAATATTTTTATCCCGAAATTTCTAGTCAGATTAAATATAAATTTGTATTACGTAAGAAACATTGCGCGCGCAACAATGAAAATATAAGATTTTCAAAATCCATAAATAATATTTTATAAACTAATTTCGTGTTTGGTGCATTTTTTATAGTTACTGCCCAGTTTTTATAATTACATCCCATTTATTATTTTTTTAAAGCCCATTTTCCTGTTAAGCCTAATGCATCCCTCCTAGGAAAAAATTGCAGCCCAGCGGGGCGGAGAATAACAAGTTGACCTTGCCTGGGTATTCCTCAAAAAGACGTATAGCTGGGCTAGCTATTTTCATCTTCAAAAAATTAGTATCTGGGCTGGATATCTGGCCTGAGCTAGACGGGCCACAGCCTGCCCAGTTAATACTCTGCTCTCCTCTGAACAACAACGAAATCATCACCAAGAAAAGCTCTGCAGTGCTCACACCTCAAAAACACAAATACTGCTCGAGCTGCTTGGTCCCAGCTGTCGGCCGCACCTTGTGCAATTCTCTCGTTTATATTGACTACATAGGTTGACAATGGTGTGGGACCATGTTGTCAGGAAACCAGGAGAAAGCAAAAAAAATATAGTTGTACATAATAAGGAGGCACTTGCGTATGTATGGCTATGGCCCTAGTGGGTCCCTAGTGTCATCCAGTCAAATAAAGTCATCTCCTGAATCCTCATGTTCGTTGACGATGTTAACAATGCTCGGCGCCATGGCGAGCGCAACAACTCGAAGGACAACGGAGAGGGCCTCGCGGGCCCTATGGATGGTCTGATACAGCGCCCGCTGCTCATTCAGGAAGCCAGGATCATCGGACACCTATGAGCACCTTTGAGAAATTGAGACAGCATGAAACGGTAAGGCCGCGCTTGGGAGCTCTGGTTTATTTCAAACCTGTATTAACATACAAGTGTAATTTACTCGTCATCGGAAACAACGCGTAAAATACAGGCGTAATGAAACCGAGGGCCCAAGGTCTGTAAGTAAAATCAGCGGGTTACGCGTGTAATTTGAGAGACCAGTGTATATTTTACGAGCACTGCTATATGGACGACATTACTAGACGATACATGCACGACGTGCGTATCATGCCATCCATGGGCAAGGCTGAAACAACAACTAACAGCTGGATTAGCAATCGTCCGAGTGTCGTTCAGCGTTTTTACCGTGTGTGAAGTACTTCCGATATTTTACTAGTCGAAATCGACCAACCAAGCGCCTTCGCCCGAGACCATCTGCTTTAATTTACAAGCGTCGGTTTTACAAGCGGTTTTGGTTGGAAAACGACGATCCAATCACGGCCTAATATCATGAGTTGGTCGGAAGATCATATGGTTTCACGTCTAACCTACCTGACTTGTCGTATAGGCTATGAATGAAATATCAGACGATGAACTTCTTACGCACAGAAACAACAGAAGAGGATGATCTTCTTAACAAGCAAATCACTGGCATTAGATCGACATGCAAAACAATACGAAGCATTATTCTCAGGAGGCACGGTGAACAGCTCGTGATGCCGCATGCCACAACATTCCAAGCTCAACTTTGCAATCAAACACAAGGCCTGGCATTACATAGACAATATTCAGAACAAACTCTTAACACATGAATATCTCAGTAGAGTAACTATTTACTTCTAAACTGAACACAGGAATAGGAAAAAACTCTTAACACAGGAATATCTCAGTAGAGTAACTATTTACTTCTAAACTGAACACAGGAATAGGAAAAACACTCGACGCTGCTCACAGCAAGGGCGTCCCACTCAAAAATATCAAATGCATGTCTTCTGGCTAACATCAAAGAGCAAATTTTGACAAGGTTTTCCAATTCCAATATATTAAACTAACGTCTTCTTGCTAACATCAATGATTAAACTTTGAGAAGCTTTTCCCATTCAAAATATGTAATGCCTATGATCGTGGAGTCCTGTTGTAGCTTCTTGTACGTGTTTGGGCACTTTTTGCCCAGGGCACTCCATGTGTTGTTAAACCGCCAATGGTCTCTGCAGACTAGTCATGTCACCGGTGTCTAATAATACTCTGTAAAGCTTCTCGGTCATTCCTTATGTAATGTAGCGCAAACAGTGACTGCTTCTTTCTGCAAAGTGGAACGACCAACTAGACCCAGTAATGCAGCAGTTTGCCTTACACATTGGCTCCTTTTGTGCAGTTCAACTAAAATCGAAGTCGGAATAAAACCAAGCTTTAGTTTTGATATCCCTGTAAGCAACAATAGGTATAAGGGAAACAATTACTGAGAAATAACGGTTGATGACTTGTACTCCCAGAAGAAAAGCATCCACTGATCTACTTTATCTTAATGGGAAACAAAGCAGGAGAGTAGCAATTCTCCATCAGTGTGATTCATTCATATTGACTGAGACATTATCTTAACAATGCCTTGTTTCAACATGTATAAAGAACGACAAAGCAGAAAAGTACCATTCCTAAAACAATGCAACTGATTCATTTTAATAGAGACATTATCTTAACAATACCTTGGTTAAACATGTAGAAAGAACTACAAAGCAGGATAGTACCATTCCTAACAAGTGTTGCAGTTTTGAACTAAGATTCAGTAGTTAATTAATTCTGAGAGTGGCATTGCTTAATTTTACCAGCGACATTAGATTAACGAAAAGCATAAACATTTCCAGGGGAGAGTGGGCGCAACAACAGTATGTGCTTCCATCTACTTATAAAGGGGGTGATGCAGAGTTTGTTGTAACAAAGCAACAAGCATCATGTCTGGGTTGGTCCCATTTTTGTTCACTACTTAATGGGAAAAGACAGCAATACAATAGCTTCAATTCAACATTTATTTAAAACAGTACCAATACAAGTAGCACAACATGTCAAAGCACACTGCACAATCATGTGGATGAAGGCCTGTACTGACCTTTCATGAGACGGACAAGATAAAATATGAATCTGCCAACATGAATAGGAAATCCAATCTTGTTTTGTGCAGTTGCACTGAAATCAAGCAAAGTGTTTCACGTAGCAAAGCAAAATGTCGCAATAGCAACAAGTTGAATAGATATCCCTGTTTAAACAGAGGCAAAAAAGGAATCAGTTACTGGCTAATAAAGGAGGATGAAACATGCGGCCACAAAAATGGTAATCCCGCCAATCCCTAACAAGTGTTGCAGTTTTGAAATAAGATTCAATAGTTAATTCTGAGAGTGGCATCAATTACTGGCTTATAAAGGGGGTGATGCTGAATTTTTTGTAACAAAGCAACAATCATCATGTCTGGGTTGGTCCCGTTTTTGTTCACTACTTAATGGGAAAAGACAACAATACAATAGCTTCAATTCAACATTTATTTAAAACAGTACCAAAACAAGTAGCACAACATCTCAAAGCACACTGCACATCATGTGGTTGAGACCAAGATTTGAAACAACTCGCCACGAAGACTGGAAACAAATCTCGATCTCCTTTTGTGTAGTTCCACCAAAATTAAGCAAAGTCACCGGTGTGACATTCAAGTTGAACTGCACAAAACACTCTTAAAACATAAGTGTTTCGAGTAGCGAAGCAAAATGTCGCAATAGTAACAAGTTGAGTCGATACCCCTGTTTTAACAGAGGTAAAAAAGGAAATAATTACTTGCCGATAAAGGAGGATGAAACAAACGGTGACAGAAAGAAGCATCTAACTTATCTTGGATGGAAAACAAAGTAGGAGAGTGGCATTTCTAAAATGGTTCATTGATTCATATTAACAGAGACATTCTGTTGAAACAACATTCGTTAAAAAATGTAATTTACTTTTAACAGTGGCATTGCTTCAATTTTCTGGCGGCATTCTTAGATTAACAACAGCAAAATAGCTGTATGGGACATGCCAGCACCATGTACGTCCACACGTATAAATGGGTGATGCAGAGTATGTAGCCAAGCAGCATATATGTGCTGGTCCCATATTTGTTCTCTTTGAACCTTCTTCCTATGTGAGGGCAGCAAATCTAGTCCTGCACAAACTACCCGACCCCCCCAATTTCTTTCCCTTTTCAACAAAGAGATCGGTTCCTTATAGATGTGTGTACTGGGTTACCCCCTTTTTCCCTTTTGACCTACAAAGCGGCTGGATAGCCAGTCTATACTACTTTCCGCCCCTCCTTTCCTCATTGAACCACGTCCTAGATTCTTGCTCCAGCCCACCGCACCCTTCTTTCCTCTTTGAACCAAGACCTAGATTCGACTACAGATCGAAAAAGATCCACATGCAGCTAGAGCAACGACGGTTTCAAAGAAACTTATACCTTAGGGTCGTTGGGATGTGGCAAGGCGTGCGGCGGGAGGCCGGATCTACCCACACTACGTACGATAGCGAGGATGAAGGGGTCGGTGGCCCTCCCACACAGGCGCTGGGTGAAAGAGGATAGCGCAGCCGGTAGTGGATTGCCTCCCTCGCCGAAGGCGATAGAGTGAACACTACACCTCCTCCCCTTCCCGGTGCGACGGGATACAGACGCCTCCTTCACCAGCTGTGAGGGTGGAGAGAGACAAGAGGCCAACACAGTCTTGTCTAGATCTGGTGAAGAGAGGGTGAGAGACTGTGAATATAGCAAACCCTAGCAAATGAACGCTGAGCCTCCAGCGTGTAACATATATGTAGTGCGGCGAGCGTGTGGAGAGTGCAAACCCTAGCGAACAAGCGCTGAGGCTCCCGCTTATATATATACTACTGTAGTACGGACTGAGCTCCGGCGCCTTCACTGCACCTGCTTTTGGCTGTATGACAGGTGAACCAGCCACATTTTGGGCCCACCTGTCATAAATCCAAAGGCAGGTGCACTAAGTCAATGAAGCTGCGTCCATATAGTACTCTCGTGTATACGACTAATATATAGTGGAGTGGTTTTCTTATTCTATCCATAACAATCGTTTTAAATTGTGTAAGTACGAAACGAAACTTTTTATTTAATGTACAGTGAAGAAAACTAGTACTACTTCCGATGAACTAACGATCCACGCCCACGCGTCCTGGTCGCACTTCCTGTCCTTCACGTGTGGTACACTACCGGCCCTTAAGTGAACAACCACACATGCGCCAAATTATCGGAAACGTGTGAGAGTGTGTACAAATAAAGAATTTTACTTTCAATTATCGGAAAGGTTTGAGAGTATTACAAAGTTTGACTTCAGTCAAATCTAATATGCTGAGTAAATAAAAATGGAGGGCTACTACGTCCAACCGGGTTTTTAGTCCACACCATTTTTTAAATCAAAGTTAATAGCTGGACAAATAAAATTACAGGGGAGCTGGAGATAAAGTTGTGAGAAGGCTTAGAAATCAATACAAAACTTATGCTCTTAGTACCAACATCGATCCTTCTTCGAGGAAACATTTGGTTCATAGCCAATTGTGTGATAAAATTGCACCAACATGAAAGACGACTGCGTCTCCAACGCAACCAAGGTGAACTGACGAAGGATATCATCTTTGTGCGTAACAAGCAAAGAGCACTGATGGAAAACAACTTGTTTTTCATTGAAAATCGATCAGCTTCACCAGCCGACGCAACCATGAGGCGCAACCATGAGCATCGATAGGTCATCGTGGTGATGCATCATCCATTTGGCATCAAGTTTGGGTGAGGCACCTATGAAGTTCGACAAATCCTCACTGTGGTCTATTTCTTCTAAGTAATCAAGCTTGAGGAAGGAAGAACCACGTGGCAGAGGACAGTGAGGCGGAACAACAATGGCCATCCAATTTTGTGCAGTTCCACTAAAATTGAGGAAGACATGCCCGGGTATGGAGACACTCATCACTATTTCCAAAAATATAAAAAAGGGTTAGCAACAACATCTCAATTGTCAATAAGAATTAATGAAAAGTACACCAACAAACAGAAGTATCATAATTATCTTGATGGGAACTAAACCAGGATACCCGAGAAAAAAATCATTTCTTCATTTAACCAGTGATAGTACTACCACCATATGGACAATGACCACACAACCACCATGTACTTCTTGTCGAAACAACATGTATACCTCCACCGAGACATAAATTAGGACAACTTTTCGAGTGGCATTTCCTCTATAATAGTACTAGTAGGTGATGTTGGACCAGCCGACGAACCCTAGCTACTATGCATGGGGAGCTGGGGAGTAGTCGCATAGAAGAAAACCCGGACGCAGCGACCTGGGGAGCTGGACCAGTACAAGAAGTTATACCTCAAGTGGGCGAGATGTCGTTTAGGCGGGCGGGCGGGATCTTCCCACACAACGACAGCGAACAAGGGTGTGGAGGATCTTCATCCGCGCTAGCGCCGGCTCCAAGAGGACGGTGCGCATCGGCTTCCTCCATCGCCGACGGAGACAACGTCAACGTTGCACCTCCTCACCTCCCGCAGCGGACGGGATTCGGCCGGATCTGTGACCTCCGGTGAGGAGAGAGATAGAGTGGACACTGTCATCTTGTTGTGATATGGAGAGGGTGAGAGAGAGATACGCGAGAAACTCTATCAAACAAGAGGCTATAATGGAGTAAAAAAATCTCTCCATAGCAGTGGTTTTAAATAGAATACACGCATTCCCAGAAAAAAGAAATGAAAACTGGCGGACAATTTTTTAAGGGTCTGTCTAGGACACATCTAGATGTGACATAGTTATGTCACATCTAAGTTGATGTCCACTCTGTTTGTGGTCTATTTTTTCCTAGTTTTTTTTGTTTCTTGTTGCTACATTATATACTTGTGGGAGCTTAGATGTGATATCCTTAAATAACATCTAGATGTGAATTAGACAAACTGATTTTCTAACGTACCAAGAAAGAAAACTCGATCAAAAACACGCCCCCGCTTTCAGGTCGCGAGAGTTGTCGCGCACACACACATTGACATAGACATGCATATCCGTGTTTATGTAAAATTCCATTTCCATCTCCATCTCCAATCATATTTGTCCAACTGGCACATTATTTACGTTGTTAATTATATAGGCAGCAATATTAACTTACATCATCTCTTGTTTGCGCACGTCCGGACCGCTGCCACGGCCGGTCCTGACCAACCCGAACCCTCTTCATCACCCGCGCGTGCTTCCCGCCCGAAATGGTCAGTGCCGCATTCATGCCCGGCCAGAGCGGACGCGACCTCTCACTGGCGCCGGCATTGAAGCGGCGCACCGGCCGAGAGAGCATCGCCCGCGCCGCTTTCGTTTGCACGCGGCTGCTCCGCGTTCAAAGGTCGCAATAGCCGGCTACAACATGCATGTAAAAAGTTCTTGGGAGTCCGTGCTACAGCTAGCTGTCCTCCCCCAACTCGTCAATCTCTTCCTGTAGTTCTAGTACTCCATGGCGTGATCCATCGACAAGTAGGTGGGAAAGTTATCGTATACTCGGTTTGCGGTGAGTGGCATGCCGAGCAACCGTGTGGGGTCGAGCCGTGGAGGAGGGTGAGACACGAACACGACAGACATGATTTAAACGTTGGTTTTGCTCGATGGCGCGATCCAACAAAATGAAACGTTGGTTTCTCTCCGTTTCCATTTTTCTCCGGAAAAACAGAAACTTTGCACTCCATTTTCATTCCTATTCCAAGGTTGCCCCGTTACAACATTCCATCAAAAACAAAGGAAAACTAACATGCATGCTGATGCATCTCAATGATTCACAGATCATAGCCAATATTTACTTCACAACTAAAGAAAAAAGTTGTGAGAGCGTGTACGAAAGAAAAACTACTAATGGGGTCACTACAACTTAAACCCTAAACATGATTTAATTTCCTGGCCAGGTAGAACCTGTCGAAGGAAAGACGGCTGGCACCCTCGGATCATACGATGCTTTTGTGCAGTTCCACTAAAATCGATCTGAGCATCCCTGATGGCAAAGATATTGAAGAAGTGTGATAAGAATAATAGTACTGGCACTAGTTCATGAGACATAAACTCATCACAAGTAGAAGCCGGTAGAAGTAGAGAAAGATCGACATGGAGATGGAGCTACGACAGTAGAGCAAGCCGGCTCCAAAAGGAAGATGGACTACCTGGGACGTCGGGCTGTATCTAGAAGGGCGGTTGGGACGCGACATCGGCCCATACCGCGGTGACCCCCGATTGGGACGCACCGACTGTGGGTTTTCTCCCTCGCCGATGTCGACCGTGTCTACACAGAACATTGTTCCCTTCCCCCAGCTGTGGGATCAGGCTCGTCGTTCTATGCTTGTGAAGAGAGCAACCTAAGCAAGCAGGCTTGTAGCTTAGGCTCCTGCTAGTGTATATATAGTGGTTTTATTTTTCTCTCCATATCAACCATTTTATATTGCGTACGTGTCATTCAAGAGTGAAATCATGGTTGCTTCTTCCGACTAACTTACTGTGTGATTTGACTGCTCCTTAGTGGCCCCTACACATACTCCCCCTACGTGTATGCAACAGTCACACGTACACATGGACGCAAAAACGCGCGCGACGCCCTGATGCATGCATGTCCAAGCACACGACGGAACACACACGGTCACACTCAAGTGCTCAACCTACACGTGCATGCACACACATACTCAGTCAGGGTGAGCTAGTGACTGTATAAACACCGGAAAAAAATATATATTGAGCGCAATGAGCGTATTATGAAGTCCACTGACCGTATTTTTACAAATATACAGTGACAGACAGTGTATTTATCTCGTTTGAAATTAAGCCATATTAACCGGAGAGGAGGCAGTATGGACTAGCATTACTTTGCTGTGTCTCGTCAACTTGCCGAATGAGGAGAAGGTTGCAGGACGGGAGAAGCTTGCGCGCGGTGGCTCGCAGGACAAGGAGAAACTTTTGACTAATGCAAGCTATCCCTCGCTCAGGCGGTGGACCTGCAACAGTTAATTCGGTGTCAGATTGCCAGAAGCATACACTATACTACTAGTGCTATTATTGTTCGACTTCCCGAATAGGCGAGCAGCCAAGCGCAAAGTTTACTAGTACTACTACTATAGTCTATAAAGGTACGTACTATACTAGTATTAGTACTAGGAACCGGATGGAGGAGCGTTTGCATTCTTATTATAATTTTAAAATGTGATAAAGCAGTCTTCAACACATTTGGTTCTCTTCGAGGGTTCTCGCATGTGATAATGGAAGTTGATTGCATGGAACACTCGCCACAATTCTCGCTTAATTCTGGCTCATATCCTGTTACAAATAGTAGCGCTCGGTAATATTTCCTCTTTTTTTGTTATTCAGCATGTAAACAGGTCAGCAAACCTTGCGGCGCATCTTCGTGCGAACCGTGCTTGCTGCACTTTGAATGTGGCTGAGAGCTGGCTTGATGAAACACCTCGCTTCCTACTTCTTTTTTTTGCGGGGTACCTTGCTTCCTAGTGACCAGTGTCTTGGCTGATCATCCTAAGAATGCTTATATATGAATAAAGCTCTCTCATTTACCCGCAAAAAAGATTAAGCCATATTAACCGGAAAGGAGGGAGTATGGACTAGCACTACTTTTTGGTGTGTCCCGTCAACTCGCAAAACGAGGAGAAGCTTGCAGGACAAGATGAAGCTCGCTTACGCCTTTTGACTAATGCAACCTACCCTCGGTGGACATGCATCAGTCCATTCGGTGTCAGATTGTCAGAGGCATACACTGTAGTACCCAACATGCGGAGTACCATCATTGTTTGACTTCACGAAGAGGCGAAGAGCCAAGCGCAGTAGTACGAGTAGTAATACTACTAGAACGGCATGGTGGAGCGTCTGTACTCTTATTTTTTATCTCTGATAAAGTACACGTTTATTCCGGAGAAGGGCGGAAAACGGCAGCCCAACATGTAATGAATGATATCGATCAACCAACCATGCTCGAATATATCTTGGCCTCCGTGCGAGCCTGTCTGTGTGTTCTCGCTCCTCGTCTCTGTCAAGGAACGGCGAGTTGGCTCTTTGCCGTCAATTGAGATCGGTTTGCTCACACTCCTATCCCACATGTCAGTGATATGCCAAGAGGAGGTGCGTTGACCGACTGGCCATACACTTACTTGGTTTTGCACCTTCATACTACTCCTCCCTCCGTCACAGTTTACAGGGCGCGCTTCATTATGATGCATTTCTCTCAATGCATTTCCACCACCAGAGAGACTTTAGACGTGTTTGGTTTAATGCTCAATTAATTAGGGCGTGGTAACCGCAATCAAGTCCACAATTTTCTCTCTATGTACTATACTACTACGGAGTGGAGTAAGTGCATGCATGTGTGTACCCGGGGTGGAAGCACTGCATGCATGTGTGTATGCATTATTCCCTCTAGTAATATACGCCGTGCTATAACTACCAATGCTATTTTCCAGGCTGATCGCTAGTCGCCTTGGTCCCACAGATTTTTTTTCTTTTTTTCTGAAGCGCGCTGTATAAACAGTGACGGATGGAGTAGTATGAGCGGATTCAAAGAAGAGCGTATTGATGGTTGCTTCTTCAGAGCAACTTACAGTGGGAAAGGTGGGGCTTATGCTTTTACTGCTCATTACTCACTATTAATGCGGCGCAACGACTAGGCTGAGTCTCCCATGCGGTTGTGCACTACCCCCTCGGTTCTTAAATATACTCCGGAGTATTTGTCTTTCTAGAGATCTCAACGAGTGACTACTCAAATATTTGTCTTTTTAGAGATTTCAAATGGACTGGCACATACGGATGTATATAGACATATTTAGAGTGTAGGTTCACTCATTTTGCTCCGTATGTAGTCACTTGTTGAAATCTTTAGAAAGACGAATAGAATATTTAGGAATGGAGGGAGTACACATACGAAGGAAAATGAGTGAATCTACACTCTAAAATATGCCCGTTTGAAATTTGTAAAAAGACAAATATTTAGGAACGAAGGAGTATAATTTTGTGCATGGCACATGGACCCGGATGATGAAGAGGCTTCTGGTAATGCTATCAAGCTTCCATCATTTGTTTACATAATTGACATACTATACAAATAATTTTCCAGCGACATGAAATTGTACAATGGTGTGAGCTTTCAGCTTTTGTTTCGCGTGTCTTGCCATCGATGCTCTTTCGGAAACAATAAAAAACTAACTTCCTTGCTAATGCTTGTCAATTATTAGCAGATCAAAGCTAATAATTACATCACAACTGAAGACAGAGTTGTGAGAAGGTGTTAAATTAAAATTGATCCATGCTTTCGTTGGCAGCAACGTCCCCCCAGCTCTGTCTAAATCAACAAGGCATGTTGGGAAAAAAAGTAGCTGTCTGGAGCATGCAACATTCCGATCATTTTGTGCAGTTCCACTAAAATAGAGCTGAGCGTCCATGTTCCAAAGATATTATGTGTGATTACAATAATAGAGGACTGCTAATGAAACAATAAACACACAAATAGAAGCCGGTCACCTTTGCAGTCTCTCTTAAGACTAACTAGTTGGAGAAGATTAGGCTCGAAGTTTGATGAGGAGGATAGAGAAAAACCAATCTCCCTTTGTGCAGTCGCACTGAAATGTTGAGACGTTGCCCGTGTGACATTTCAGTACAACTGCACAAAACACTCTTAAGAGAAAAGTGATTTGTGCAGTTCACCAAAAGGTCGCAATAGCAACGAGGTGAAATGGATAGCCCTGTTTGCAAAAAAGTGGTAGAAAGGAAACAATTACTGACCAATAACAGTTGATGACACATGCGATGACAAAAAATAAGCATATTCCTTGTCCTAAGGGAATATAACGACACAGTTGTGTTTGGCTAAAACGGTGTGAGGACGAGAATGCAATATGGAAAGTACGCTGGACGAGCTACGTTTTGGGCAAAGAACTATGGAAGATCCACATGCAACGATGTGGGAAGACGGGCAGTGGAGCAAGGCCGCAGGGGATACCTGGAGGTCGTCGGGATGTAACTAGGTGAGCGGCGGCGGGCGGAATCTGCGAGCAGGTGGCATAGGCCCTGCCGCGCCGGAGCTTGGTCAGAGAGAACGGCGTGTACCGCAGATCAGGATGTGCTGCCTCGGCGCCGTCGAACGGAGAAACAATGCACTTCCTCCCTTTCCCCCGGCGGACGGGATGTGGCCGGATCAGTGACCAACGGTGAGAGAGAGAGGCCACCGGACTCCCTTTCCCCCGGCGAACGGGATGCGGCCGGATCAGTGACCAACGGTGAGAGAGAGAGAGGCCAGCGCAGCCTTGTGTGAGATACTCTGAAGAGCGACAAACCAGGCAGGCATGCTCCATTGTATATAGTGAGCGGACTACCTTTTTCTCCATAAAAATCATTTTATATTCTCCGTACGTGCCATTGAGCGCTATAACTTTATTTAAAAATAACGCGGCAACACGTCAAGTCGAACTTTGTTTCGTGCACGCGTGGTACACAACCTCCCTAGGTAAACAACCGCTACAGGCGTTCAAATTAGCATGTGGACTGCCATTTCGTAAAGAAATGAGCTCCACCGTGTACCCGCGCGGGTGTGGCTGGGCACGAAGCGTGAGTACGTGCACGGTGCACCTATTCTCTTCTTGTATACGTACACCACCTACGTGGGGTTGTGTGAGAGAGATACAAACCTAGAGACATATAGTGTGTGGGTTCTTGAGAGTTTTTTTGGGGGGGTCAATCAAAAAATGTAACATATGCAATGTGTGTGAAATAGAGTCCTGGATATAACATATATATAGAGGGGCGATCCACGAGAATAGAGTGGAGGTATCATTGGCTTGAGGTGTCCATAGAATCGAAGAGAGGGATGATGTGTGTGTGTGTGTGCGCGCGCACGATCGATAAAGAGTGCCATCGAATTTGTGTGTGCCCACGTCAAAGATATAGAGTGGCTGGCCTACTAGAACGTGAGATGGGACATGTGCAGTTTGTCTCTGTGGCATGGATACCTACCTGCAGCGCTCGACTATCGGTGTGTGGTGGGGGAAGAGGGAGGCCCAATTAACTATAGAGGTACAACGGCTGGTATATGTGTGGAGGAGGAGAGAGGCCTACCCCATGTATTAAGGAGATCGATCTACCTCATGTATTAAGGGAGATCGATCGGCATCCATGCATATGTGCAAGAGAGGAATAAGGTTGGGAGAGAGACAGAGCTAGAGTGTTCGAGGGGGTGGTAGTGGAGTTGCTTCTAACAAATGGTGGGATAGGCTAGCTAGACAAACGGAGGGCACGCCCGCAATATCAATAAGAGAGGAGATGGCTGCTTGTTGTCTGTGCATGTGCGTGTGATAGACGGGTCAGGAGGCATGCACGAATGATGAGGGGGGACGATGTGGCTGTGGTAAGCAGACGTAACTACATAGGAAAGATCAATCGCCCTTTGTTAGAGAAAGGAGAGACATAACTTGTGAGGTACGTCGATCGATGGGGGGGGTAGTTAAAGTCGATCTAGGTATATGTTGGGAGATCGATCGGTATACATGCATGTGTGTGTTAGAAGCAAATGAGGCACGAGGAGAAGGATAGAGAGAGAGGGATGCATGTAGGAGGTGGTACGAGAGGCATACTATATCGAGGGGGGAGGAGTGTGCGAGTACGAGAACGATGAAAAGAGTGGTGGGAGTGAGGCATGGACGGTGACAAGAGAAGAGGGGAAGCTTGTGTTTGTGCTAGGAACACCTCGCTAGAGAGGCATATCGATCGATGTGTGCCGTAAAGAAGGAGCTGGGGGCCTACACACACCGTGGGTGAACAACCTAAAGTGAAAAGACGAATTTGCGCGATGGAGCTAGAGAATGCTGAGGGAGGGTGAGAGGGATGCGGGCGTGTGCATGCACAAGAGAAAGTTAGCGCTAGCTACAAAGATAAGAGGGTTGTGTGGGTGTAAAAGACGAATAGAGATCATATATACTTCATTATAAAAAGCGAATTCGGATATTTGAAGAATTTATCATAGTGTTTCAAACCGACGCATGTGTGAATATATATAACGGTGATACACATGGTATACTACATTTAATATATTTTCTCTCTACTCTTATAAAAAACAGAGTTGTTGATGATGGTGTGCCTGCCATCCTGCATTATAGGCCGTCCGATTTATATCTGGCGGATAGCAAGGAAACTATGATGGTTGAAGTTGGAAACAATCATGATTGTAGATTCTTATTTAAATAGAGAAACAAATTCAAATTTAGTTCGAATTGCAGCGGTAGTATAGACATTTGGAATGCACTAAAATGTTGGTATGAGTAGGTTACATGCATTATACAGCAAGCGGAAAAATTTAATCGGACATAACATGGATTCATACTCCCTGTTCCATCTATATAGGGCGTAATGAGATTTTTAAGACCGCCTTTGACTATTGACAAGATTAATAGTACATGACATGCACAATGTGAAAATTATATCATCGAAAGAACCTTTCACAGATGAATTTCACGGTGTGCTTTGTGTTAGTTGTATGTCATATATCATTGCTCTAATATTTGGTCAAAGTTAGCATCAAAAAACGCAGTAGGCCCTATATAGATGGAAGGAGGGAGTAGCTTTGAATAGCATTTGTATAGTAAAACGGGGTAAGACTGTCTTTTTGTGTGGTGTGAATAGTTTTATTTTTTTGTTTTCTTTTTGGTTGGGGGAAGTGCGAATTGATTTGGTACGTACAAGTACAATATTACTACACGTTAGGCTTGTCCCTAAAATACAACCCGCGTCTTGTTATATCCCGAAAATTCAGATATCGTGCTCCCAAAACTGGCGCCTTCACAACCCGCGCCTTGCTATCCCGAAATTACAACGCGTGCGAAAAATCCCTCCAGCTGCCAAATCCCGACACGCGAAATCCCCCTTCTAACCCTGAGCCAAAAGGGCCGCTAGTTCAAATCGGTGGGGGGTACTTCTATAACACACCCTACATTTTGGACAAGCGCATCCCTAAGTCATGCTTCACCCCCTCCCATCGCCCCCTTTTCGCCATTCGAAATCCCAGGCCGCCATAACCTCTCCGCTCCAGCTGCGAAATCCCACCCTCCTCCGTCCGCCACGTCACCGCTGCCCAGCAGGAGCCTCTTCCCCGACGACGTCGTCCACCACAACAGCTCGACGTCCCTCATCCACCTCCCCAAATGAGGATCCGTCGTCCATCTCGTCGTCCCGCCGGTTCAGCCGCCCCGTCCTCCACCTCCAAGGAGCTGCTCCGATGATCGCCTCGTCTATCGCGGCTGCTCCATCTCCACAGCGCCGCCTTAACCTGCTCCACTAGAACCGCAACATCCTCACCGACTCCTCAGACGAAGCCGAGGCGTACTCGGCGCCACCAAAGAGGTTGTAGACTCATTGCATCGCACCTTCTCCTTAACTCGACCTCCCAGCGCCGACGGGGCTCCATCCCGCACCCCCATGGAGCGGCTACCTTGAAGCCGGCGCCGCGGGCGACATCTCCACGGCGGCTCTCCCCCAGTGCGAGGCCCCTTCGGCGGCGGCGTCCATACCAGCCAGATCTGCTGCTGCTGCTCCGGCTCTCGCTCGCTCGCTCGCTCGCGCTGCTGCTGCTCCGGCTCTCGCTCGATCGCTCGCTCGCCCAGCTGCTGCTGCTGCTCTCCCCCTCGCTCGTGCTGCTGCTCTACTCCGATTAAGCCACACTTCAGTCGACTGAATCGACTTTTGGGTCAATCGATTTTCAGGGGTTGGGGGGGCTCGCCGGAGTTAAGGAAGAACCACCCGCAGCGGGGACAGGGGCTCGCCGGAGAGGTAGGACACTATCTATCTTAGGGTTCAGGGTGGGGGCGGGGGGCCTAGAGGGCTGGCCGGGGCGGCGGTGGCGAGTTGTTTTGTGGCGGTGAGGCGGCGCTGGGGCCGGCGGTTCGGCCGGTGGTGGCTGGTGGCTCAGGGGGTGCATGTTGAAGATGAACTGCAGGCCCTCCCTAAACTACATGTCAAGTGCCTCTCTGCTACCATTGCGTCCAGTTTCGACAGTAGCATTCAGATTTCACAGTAAATTTCAGTTTCGACAGTTAAGTTCAGAGTCAACAGTTTTTACCTCATCTGTTGTAGTCAGGTGGTTTTTGGTGATGTTAATTTTACATCCATTTTACATCATATATTGGAGATGCTATTAGAATCCCACTTGAGATTGACGATGTCTGTCTTGTGCTGCTTTAGCCTTGACGTCTTACGGCTCACCGGAGCTGCTCCAATGACAGAACGATCCATCACAACAGAGCAGTGCCCTGGACGCCGTCTACAGATTCCTCAGATCTTCCTCCACACCTCCGACAGCCACCTCTGCCTCAACTGCTTCAGCGACCAACCCAATGATGCTGAGGTCGACACAGCTACGGCAAAGAGGTTGTACACTTGTTGCATCACTTATTACTATACATTCACGTCGATCCATTAGGGCTATTTTGGTTCAATGGATAAATGTCGATCCACTAGTTGTTACCATCACTCTAAATTTTTGCATGCTCTCCTTACATAATCTCACCATATTTTTTCGTATGCATGTCAGATATTGTACACAGTCATGCTGAACATGTACAGAAAAAGAAAAGAGTTTTGCGCGGCAATACAATGTCATGCAGACATCGCTCCATGGTGGGTTCAATGGCAAATCCTCCCCACCCCTCTCCAGATTGTAATCCAGAGGAAGATATCTATTCTGAGGTGGATTCAGACGCCGTTGACCACTCCTATTTACCACCCCAAGGTGTTTGCTCTACCTTGGCATGATGATGTTAGTCATATCATGCATATGTTGCCTTGCAGTGCCTACTTTTGGCATCATATATGTCATCTTCTTAGTTTAGACATGTTCTGTAATGCCACCTGTTTAGTTTCTATATCATATATGAGAATTATGCAGTCTCATGTCTTTTAGCCAGCCATAATATATGTGACATGTGCAATGCCATCCTGTTTAACCAGGCATCATATATTTGAATGATATCTTGCCCATCCTTTTCTTCATTACATTTCAATTGTTTACAATGTTTGTACATTAAACTAATCTTCCTGTGAATCAACCATTTGGGTGGGAGATGGAAAAATATGGAGTGAAAACAAGGCCTTCAAAGCAGACAGTGCTACATGTCGAAGCACATCTCTTGTTGGGTCCCGATAGCTCCTCAGAGATGGATTCAGAGACAGATGACCAGTCCTATTCCCCCACTGAGGTGTATGCTCTAACTTGGCACGGTTATACTGCTCATATCATGCATACAGTGTCTTGCATTGCATAGTTTAGACATCATATACACAATATTCAACACCATGTTCTTAGTTCAGACATCATATCGAATGCCCTCTGTTTAGCATATAAATCACATATGTGAATTAAATGATGCGATCCTGATTACTTAGATAACATGTAGGTGAATTATGTCATGCGATCCTGTTTAGTTATTCATCATATCTTTGAATTATGTTATGCTATGCTATCCAGTTTAGATAGACATCATATATGTGAAATTATGTCATGCTATCCGTTTTAGTTAAACAATATACATGTCAACTATTTCATGCCCTATTTTTTCCACACTATCTATTGCATCTGTCTCTCATACAATGTCTATACATTCAACTATGTTTCCTGTTTATCAACCATTTGAATTGGAGCGGGTGATGCCAGTATCTAGCGGACTAAAAACACGGTCTTCAAATAAAATAGTACTACCTCTTGGTGGAGATAGCACCCCAGTTGTACATGCACAAGAACTAGCCCTACCACACATAACCCAAACTCTCGCAGATTGTACCCCTACTGCGATGGACAGAGAACCAGCTTCACCCAATCTAACCCCAACCCCAGCCGATAGTAACCCAGTTCCTGTTGACATAGCATCATCTCCACCACAGAGCTCCCAAACAAGAGCAGTTAGTAAGGCAGCTCCAGTGCCCAAAGGGCCAGTACTATCATGGCGAACCCCAACTCCACCAGTTAGTACGCCTATTCCTGTGGAGGAAGCACAACCATCTAGTCGTAGTTTAGCATCTATCGCATTTGATGTTGTTAAATCGTATGTGCGTATCTTCCCATCTTGGAAATATTATACTGAAGATGAAGGAAAATGCTAGTTGCAGGTGTTTGTCCAGGAGTTATGTGTAAGTAATGTTATTCATGGCAATTACTTTGCTTCGTCCCATACATCCTACCTCCATGATGATTATAATACAGGAAATTTTCCCATTTTTGTCTATAAAGAAGGACCGATTTGGAAACTCAGGATGAGGTAACCTGTGCTAATACCTCTGCTATCTTCAAGAATGCTTGGTGGCAGTATCGGAATTACCTGAAGAAAACATACTTCACCAGCAAAGAAACTCATCAAATTCCCTTACGTTCTCCTGAGACACATTTACTGGACGATGACTGGGAATGCCTTGTTCTGTACTGGCCCTGAACCAAGAATTTGGTAAGGTCTATGAGCTCATTTTCTATTTTTAAGTATTATATTCTTGCGTCTTACTATACTTTGTTCATGTAGAACAAGTGCCTAAACCTGAAGAACATCTGTTCTAATTTAAGATTCCATTGCTATCATAGTTCAAAAAAGCGCTAGGCGTTAATTGTGCGTTTTGCCACCGCCTTGCGCTTTACTGACCAAAGCGCATGCTTATGCGCAGTTATGCACAGATTATGCGTAGTTATGCACAATGCGTTTTGCCAACGCCTAGAGCCTAGGAACGCTTAAGCGCTCGCTTAGGCGCGCCTTTTTTTACTATGATTGCTTTGCTCTTGTATCGCTATATTTACTCATACAAATTAAATTGAAGGATCCAATCGAAACTCCAATGGCACAGCAGGTATGTTCACACATGTTTCTTTAACATGTTTGCTCTTATTAATAGCTCTATTGATTTCAATTTCAATTGTGTATACAGTTAACTTTCATATCATGCACATTACTAGCATCACAACAGAGCCAATAGTGTTGTTGTACATGTAGACCCATGGTACCCATCTGAAATCTTGTTGTGCCATGTAGTTTCCCATGCTTTGTATTCTTTCACTGCTGCTTTGTCTTGAATTGATATGATTTGAACCGTGTCTCTATTTTGATTTGGCAAGACAATGCAGTGACCATAGGACATAGATATATGTTTGTTTGATGCTTTTATTATGTACTAGTACTTGGCAATAGAAGACTTGGTAGTTTAATCCTGTCCACCTTACTAATGAACCGGTTCACCGAAATGAGTTTCATATACTAGTACATGCTAAACTTGTTATGTGTCTGCTTGTTTCTTCCTTTAGAATGCTAACAGAATATTGGGGAAGAGTGCCTTATTAAGAAATGGTAAAGGAAGTAATGCAGATAAGGTTCGGGATAGTGACACATCCTTGTTGGTCTCCAACAAAGCTGATAAAACAGCTAAGGAAGACTATCTTGAAGATAGCGAGACAACCCCAAAGTCCTGTCTTGGTTTAGTGTTCGAGCTACTGACCACTACCGCTTGCACAAGCTATTCAAACTCACTGTCTGAATCAGTTCGGTTTCTTGAGTCTCAACTACAAGCTGAAAGACATCGATCAGCTGTGCTGCAACAAGAAGCGGAAGGACTGCGGAAGTCCCTGGAGCATTCAAATGCATACTTTCCGGTGCAACATCAAGCGTTGGAGGATTTTAGCGCCAAACAGGACAAAGCTAATCAGCTTACTAAGCTTATTGCCAGCATGGTGGATACCCAGGATAACGTTTCTTGAGCTCTTCTGAAGTTGTTTCATTTATGCTCTTGTTTTGCTGCCGCGTTTATTTGCACTGGTGGCCAATTTTGACGGCCAGTGTATGTAATGTGCTGCTTTGTTCCCTATATTTGCACTGGTGGTGAACTTTGATGCCCAGTGGATGTAATATGTGTAATAGCGGTAATAGTCTAGCGTTAATTGCTTGCTTATTTATTTCCTTATTGTCTTGTTTAGTTGTTTTCTTGTAGTCACTGCAGTTCTTTTTATGTTTTTTTCTAGTGGCCACAATATCCTATTTTTGGTAACTAGGCCAAAATAATCATGGCAACACATGGACTATTGTAACCATGGGCCTCCTGCAGGCCGTATGATCCACGGGCCTTCGTCCGGCCATAGGATCCATCGGCCTTCTATACGGGCCTTAGGGTCCATGGGCCTTCTACAGGCAGTAGGGTCCATGGGCCTTCTATGGGCCGTATGATCCATGGGCCTTCTACGGGCCATACTATCCATGGGCCTCATACGGGCCGTAGGATCCATGGGCCTTCTACAGGGCGTATCATCATTTCGCCAATCATGGGCTGTACTATTCGTGGACCATAACGGACCGTTAATAGGCCGTATTTGATAACTCTATGAAAATAGCCCAACGGGTTTTTTGACATGAAAACAGCCCAACGTATTAATGGTCCACAAACGGGCCGACTGTAACGACGGGCTAAATTTGGCCCACAAGCAGAAAATGACAGTAACGGGCCGTATGTAACCGAATGCTGCAAATGAGCCCAAGAATCAATGGGCCCTGAGAAGGCTGAAAGATAACTTGGGCTGGAAACGACCCAATGGAATAACGGGCCATTAATGGGTATAAAGTGATACACTGTTCATTACTGGCCAGTTTCACCACTGACAGTTAATGGGCCAAGAGTTACAAAGGTCCTCATATGGGCCGAAAGAAGTCATGGGCCACACATGGGCCGGAAGTTAAAATGGGCTGAATCATATTGGACGGCCCAGATGATGCTACTGGGCATAATTTGGATAGGGTGTAACGGGCCCTGGGTTAGCGGGCTGTAAATGGGCTATATGCGAACAGGCCGTTAACATGCTTTCCGTGGGCCGGCCCGCCACCTTTTGACCAAGTCAAACGGGCCGGCCTTTTCACAGGAATGGGCCTTTGTTGGGCTGTGCCACATGTCGCTGTATCATAGGCACCTTCGGTCCAATGAGCGGATGACATCTGTCCCAACGGTGAGCCGACACGTGTTTCCTCCAGCCAATGATGATTTTACACGTGGAAAATTCCCATTGGTCGGGGTTGTTAACGGGTTATTGGATCCAAAACCCGACCCGATAGCTTAACGGCGTTCCGTTACGGTGGATGCCACGTGTCGGTCACCCTTAACGAAAGCACTTCTGTGACGCGCGATTTATCGTCATGGAAGTGGACACTTCCGTGATGATAATTTTGGTAATGTCATGGAACACTTTTACGACAGCACAGGTATGACTATCTTGATTCTGTCATAAAATCGTCATGGATGTACATGCATGACAAAAATGCGACCTACTGTGACAAACACGTATCATCACGGAAGTGTATTTTTTTGTAGTGTATGGAGATGGTGATATTAGAGTCGTGCTAGTTGAGTAGTTGTGAATTTGAGAAATTCTTGTGTTGAAGTCTGTGATTCCCGTAGCATGCACGTATGGTGAACTGTTATGTTAAGAAGTCAGAGCATGATGTATTTATTGATTGTCCTCCTTAGAGTGGCGGTCGGGGACGAGCGATGGTGTTTTCCTACCAATCTATCCCCCTAGGAGCATGCGCGCAGTACTTTGCTTCGATAACTAATAGATTTTTGCAATAAGTATGTGAGTTCTTTATGACTAATGTTGAGTCCATGGATTATACGCACTCTCACCCTTCCACCATTGCTAGTCTCTCTAATACCGCGCACTTTTCGCTGGTATCATACACCCACCATATACCTTCCTCAAAATAGCCACCATACCTACCTATCATGGCATTTCCATAGCCATTCCAAGATATATTGCCATGCAACTTTCAATTATTCCATTTACTATGACACGCTCCATCATTGTCATATTGCTTTGGATGATCATGTAGTTGACATTTTAGTTATGGCAAAGCCACCGTTCATAATTCTTTCATATAAGTCACTCATGCATCATTGCTATCCTGGTATACCGTCGGAGACATTCATATAGAGTCATACTTTGTTCTACTATCGAGTTGTAATCATTGAGTTGTAAATAAATAGAAGTGTGATGATCATCATTCATAGAGTATTGTCCCAATAAAAAAGCGAAAGGCCAAATAAAAAAAGGAAGGCCCAAAAAAGAAGGAATAAATAAATAAATAAAAAGGGGCAATTTTCCACACTTGTGCTTCAAAGTAGCACCATGATCTTCATGATAGAGAGTCTCCTATGCTGTCACTTTCATATACTAGTGGGAATTTTTCATTATAGAACTTGGCTTGTATATTCCAACGATGGGCTTCCTCAAAATGCCCTAGGTCTTCGTGAGCAAGCAAGTTGGATGCACACTCACTTAGTTCTTTTTGTTGAGCTTTCATATATTATAGCTCTAGTGCATCCGTTGCATGGCAATCCCTACTCATTCACATTGATATCTCTTAATGGGCATCTCCATAGCCCGTTGATACGCCTAGTTGATGTGAGACTATCTTCTCCCTTTTTGTCTTCTCCACAACCACCACTCTATTCCACATATAGTGCTATGACCATGGCTCACGCTCATGTATTGCGTGAAGATTGAAAAAGTTTGAGAACACCAAAAGTATGAAACAATTGCTTGGCTTGTCATCGGGGTTGTGCATGATTTAAATACTTTGTGTGGTGAAGATGGAGCATAGCCAGACTATATGATTTTGTAGAGATAAATTTATTCGGCCATGTTATTTTGAAGAGACATAATTGCTTAGTTAGTATGCTCGAAGTATTATTATTTCTATGTCAATATTGAAATTTTGTCTTGAGTCTTTTGGATCTGAATATTCATACCACAATTAAGAGAATTACATTGAAATTATGCCAAGTAGGATTCCACATCAAAAATTCTGTTTTTACCATTCACCTACTCGAGGACGAGCAGGAATTAAGCTTGGGGATGCTTGATACGTCTCCAACGTATCTATAATTTTTGATTGTTCAATGCTATATTATATCCTGTTTTGGACATTATTGGGCTTTATTATACACTTTTATATTATTTTTGGGACTAACCTATTAACCGGAGGCCCATCCCAGAATTGCTGTTTTTTCCTATTTTAGGGTTTTGCAGAAAAAGAATATCAAACAGAGTCCAAACGGAATGAAACCTTCGGGAATACGATTTTCGGAACGAACATGATCCAGAGAACTTGGAACCTACGTCAAGCAATCCACCAGGAAGCCACGAGGTAGGGGGGCGCGCCTACCCCCCAGGCGCGCCCTCCACCCTCATGGGGCCCACGTTGCTCCACCGACGTACTCCCTCCTATCTATACCTACTATTAAAGGGAGGTGATATTCTTGGTTTAGTTCCGCTTTGTTTCGTCCCGCTTCAATTAACTTCACGTACGCTATTTGGTTTCGTTACTTGTCACCCCATTTTCGTCCTACGGTTACTTGTCACTTCGTTTTGGCCCAACCGAGAAAGCCCACCTGGCGGCACACTGAGGCCTAGGACCAAAAACCTAGCAAAATGATTTTTTCCTCCCGTTGCCCCCAAACTACCAGATACGGAGCCAAAACCCTAATTCCACCGCCATAAGTTTCTGTATCCATGAGATCCCATCTTGGGCCCTTTTCCGGAGCTCCGCCAGAGGGGGTATCGATCACGGAGGGCTTCTACATCAACACCATAGCCCCTCCGATGAAGTGTGAGTAGTTGACTTCAGACCTACGGGTCCATAGTTATTAGCTAGATGGCTTCTTCTCTCTTTTTGGATCTCAATACAAAGTTCGCCCCTCTCTTGTGGAGATCTATTCAATGTAATCTTCTTTTGCGGTGTGTTTGTTGAGATCGATGACTTGTGGGTTTATGACCAAGTTTATCTATGAACAATATTTGAATCTTCTCTGAATTCTTTTATGTATGATTGGTTATCTTTGCAAGTCTCTTTGAATTATTAGTTTGGTTTGGCCTACTAGATTGATCTTTCTTGCAATGGGAGAAGTGCTTAGCTTTGGGTTCAATCTTTTGGTGTCCTTTCCCAGTGACAGTAGGGGCATCAAGGCACATATTGTATTGTTGCCATCGAGGATAACAAGATGGGGTTTATATCATATTGCATGAGTTTATCCCTCTACATCATGTCATCTTGCTTAAAGCGTTACTCTGTTCTCTTGAACTTAATACTCTAGATGCATGCTGGATAGCGGTTGATGTGTGGAGTATAGTAGTATATGCAGGGAGGAGTCGGTCTACTTGTCTTGGACGTGATGCCTATATACATGATCATACCTAGATATTCTCATAACTATGCTCAATTCTGTCAATTGCTCAACAGTAATTTGTTCACCCACCATAATACTTATGCTCTTGAGAGAAGCCTCTAGTGAAACCTATGGCCCCCGGGTCTATTTTCCATCATATTAATCTTCCAATACTTAGTTATTTCCTTTGCCATTTATTTTACTTGCATATTTATTTCTCTTTATCATAAAAATACCAAAAATATTATCTTATCATATCTATCAGATCTCACTCTCGTAGGTGACCGTGAAGGGATTGCCAACCCCTTTATCGCGTTGGTTGCGAGGAGTTTATTTGTTTGTGTAGGTGCGAGGGACTCGTGCGTGGCCTCCTACTGGATTGATACCTTGGTTCTCAAAAACTGAGAGAAATACTTATGCTGCTCTGCTACATCACCCTTTCCTCTTCAAGGGAAAACCAACGCAGTGCTCAAGAGGTAGCACTTCTCCAATGCATAACCTTCCAATCACTTCTCTTATTGAAAAAACTTTTTAGGTATGAGAGGCAAGTAATTTTTTTGTATTTTCATTCTTTAAATATTTTTGTATGTTTCATCCACAACTAAACAGAAACAAAAAATGAAAAACAAAATCTACTTAGTGAAGAAAGCAAACAAGCACGCATGAGAATATCAACCCCACGCTATTGCTCCCCGGCAATGGCGCCAGAAAAGAGCTTGATAATCCCCAAGTGCATGGAATCATTGTAGCAATTCCCAAAGGTGGAAGTGATAAGTATGGAGTGTCGAACCCACAAGGAGCTAAAGGTAAGATCAATATTCTCTCAAGCCTATCTGCCACTGATACGACTCTACGTACACCGAACGTTTGCTTCCAACTAGAAATGAGAAATAAAACTACGTTGTGGGTATGAACAGGATAACTTTGCATGATATCGGAGAGCTAAAATATAAAAGTAGGTGATGTTATCATAAAGTTAGAATATATTACTAAATATTATAAATAGCGAGTGTGGAATAATGATGGGTCGGTGCGCGGAATTGTCCTAGGCAATTGTTAACAAGACCGATAGTCGTCATTGCAATTTCATATGAGGGAGAGGCATAAGCTAACATACTTTCTATTCTTGGATCATATGCACTTATGATTGGAACTCTAGCAAGCATCCGCAACTACTAAAGATCATTAAGGTAAAACCCAACCATAGCATTAAAGCATCAAGTCCCCTTTATCCCATACGCAACAACCCCCTTACTCGGGTTTATGCTTCTGTCACTCAAGCAACCCACTATAAGCGAATCATGAATGTATTGCAACACCCTACAACGGGAATCCCTCACGCTTGCGCGACACTGAGGGCACAAATAGGACAAGACCAAAATAAAACATACAACTCGTACCAATCTAGATCATCAATCAACCCAAAGATAAAGGATATCTACTCAAAACATCATAGGATGGCAACACATCATTGGATCATAATATGTGGCATAAAGCACCATGTTCAAGTAGGGATTACAGTGGGGTGCGGGAGAGTGGACCTCGTAAAAGAGATGAGGATGGTGATGTTGATGAAGATGATCACCACGGTGATGATTCCCCTCCCGATGGCACTCTGGGCCACCGAGAGAGAGGAGGAGAGGTTCTCCCCCTTGTGCTTCCTCCTCCATGGCCTCCCCCTGGAGGGGGAGAGGTTCCCCCTCTAGTCCTTGGCCTTCATGGTGATGATGGCCCCTCCGGGATCCTCCTCCATGCCCTCCGCTGATGATGGCCCCCTCCGGCGGGGTGCCAGAGAGGGCCTAGATTGATTTCTCGTGGCTACAGAGGCTTGCGGCGGCGGAACTTCCGATCTAGGTTATTTTCTAGGGGTTTATGTATTTATAGGAATTTTTGGCGTCGGTTTCACGTCAGGGGGGTCTCCGAGTCGTCCACGAGATAGGGGCCCACGCCCAGGGGGTTGGGGCGCGCCCCCAGCCTCGTGGACAGCTCCAGACTCTTCTGGCCCAACTCTTTCACTCCGGGGGCTTCTTTTGGTCCTTAAAAATCATCATAAATTGGCACGTCAATTGGACTCCGTTTGGTATTCCTTTTCTGCAATACTCGAAAACAAGGGAAAACACAAACTGGCACTGGGCTCTAGGTTAATTGGTTACTCCCAAAAATCATATAAAATAGCATAGAAATGCATATAAAACATCTAAGATGGATAATATAATAGCATGAATACTTCATAAATTATAAATTCGTTGGAGACGTATCATATATACAACATACGGTTCACTCGGATGAACTGTTTGTGATTAGGCAACACAAAAGAAATGGTCAGCCAGATCAATGTGTGTGGGATATACGGCATGCGATTCACTCGGATGAACTGTTTGCGTTGACACAAGAGTACAGAAATGGTTCAACTTAACAAGACCTGTGTGTTGTGTGATGGGATTGCATGCGGTTCACTCGGCCCTTGTCATTAGTGTGTGACCTCTGTGGCAACCGTTCGCTCCCCAGGCGCCTCTTCATGTATCGTGGCAACCGTCCACCGACTCTTCGCCTTTCCCTCTCGATTTGGAACTGCTGTCGCATGCTAGCTCTTCCTCCCTCCTCCATTTGCCTTCACCCTTCCTTCTGCCATTGTTTGATCGTCTTCTCCATGGAGGGAACAAGCCGGAAACGACCCCGTTATTCTTGGCCCGATCTGAATGATGACGCAGTGGAGGAACTCATTGATCGGTGCGACGTCATCACCTCATCTAGCATGGTAGGTTCGTTCAAGACCATTATCGACTCAACTAATAACATCATTACAAGGAACCCAAGGGTCCAGGAGCAGTTTGATCTCCCCTATCTTGTTCGTCGTGACCCTGCTGACTGGCACGGGACGACAGAAGCCTCGCCTTGTGCAAGTTGATGCCGCTTGATAATGATACGTGTGATGTTAAGATGCCATCGCCTGAGGGCAAGGCTTGGGAAAGCGCAAATGAAGATTGGGTTGTTTATATTGGGTACAACTATGAGTGGGAACTTGTGAATGTGTACACTCGTCACTGGGTTCCACTTCCAAAAATCTCAGACTGCCCAGAGGTTGAGCACACATATGGTCTACGTGAGTTCAAATATGATCATGGTAACTGTCGTATACGAAAGATAGCATGTTGTCGAGTTCCCAACCGCTCTTGGGATTACACGAACTATGAAGTTGTTGCTATCTTCGACAAGCTTGTTGTCTTCCTTACTTCCATGCCTCAATGGATATTGCTCAAAAATCAGTTTCTATACACGAATGAGTACTGTGATGCAATTCAATACGAGGATCTTGTGTTTGCTACCACCACTCATGGCACTGTTTTTGCATGGAATCCTCATGATTTCGGTACGTTTGTCTTCCACCGTAATTATAATTGTTTCATCCACATGCATGTGGGTTAGCTAGTTTCCCTTTACTAACCTTCTTGTGTTTCCAAGGTCCTGTGAACATTCCACCACCTATACTTGAAAATTTTATTCATGAGCATGAGGACGAGCAGGACCCATATACTCAGTGGCGCCTGGCAACTTATTTTGACAGATCACCTCTTCTTGTCTGTATACGGGGCACTGCTAGTGTTACTAAGGAAGCAGGTGTTGTCTCGTATGGTCGCACTCTCCGGACCTATTCCAACATCCGTTGCAGGGTATTCGAGATGGATACTGGTGTACTAGCACCAACACTTTCTCCCTGGTTCAGTATTAAAAGTCTTGGAGGAAACTCGCTCTTCCTTGGACAAAACTATCCAATGATGGTGGAAGTCGATCCAGCTGTTGTTGACACAACGTTACTACCATTTATGAGAAGCAACTGTATCTATACCTTGGACATTACTATGCTTCCATACCGTCCCAATATGGGTATTGAAATAGGCCGCTTCAGCCTGGATGATCAGTCCTGCGTTGGTCTCAAGATTGACAGTAGCTGGCCCTTCCCAGAGAAACACTTCTGGTTCAAAGCAAGTGTTTCCAACGCCGACGAGTGGTTGAGCTGAAGTTCATTTCATCGCTTTGTTATTTGTTGTGTGAGAAAAACTTTACTAGAATGTTTTGTTGGAAATGATCTATAATCCAATTTGTATCCTCGTTGTCGTTGTGGGTTGATGACTTGTTGTATGTAATCAATGGTACATTTGCATATGCGTCCATGAACTCACGCCTGCTAGTGGTGTCCATATGAACAGTGCTAGTGATTTTAGTTGCAAAAAATAGATAGTGCTAGTGATTTGTAGCTGCATATTTTGACAAATCGCAGTGTTACAAGGTTGACAAATGGCAATGTTACTAGATAAACAAATGTCAATCTTTCCAGTCTGAGAAATGGCAACATACCCAAAATGACAGATATGCAAAACTTACCCAATTGTTTGTACGTGGTTGCACACGAGTCATGCAAAACAACCGTTTGCGTTGAAGGGATGCAGAAATCCTGCTCGGAACATTTTCCCTTGGCTTCCTGGGGAAGCTGTCGGTTTGCATACGGGTGTTCTACCTAAAACGTTTGATATGAGTGTTTTATATTTAAAAAAAGTTGACGTTTTTTTCAAAGAAAATCGTTTGATAAGTCTTGTACATTAAGAGAGAAAAACACAAGTTCGTTCAAACCATATCTTTCATTCAATCACACTGCAAATTTATATTCATATGATCGAGAATTCGAGATACAGTATTAAACCCCCAAAAAACTATTTCCGGCGGCGGCGGAGGCAGCGTGCTGCGCCGTCGTTGTCGTTGTCGTCCTCCGGGACGTCGTTGTTGAAGTCTTCAAGGCAGCACAAAATTTTCTTCACTTGTAAATCAAACATCATGCCGTCGCGCGATCGATGGGCGGGGCGCGGGAGGACGACAACTGGTGTCGCTGAGAGGTAGCGGTTGACGGCAGCGTCCCATGCCGCTGAGGGGGGGGGGGCGCACGGCAGGGGCACGAGCGCGGCGGGTGCAGCCAAACGCACGAGGACCGGTGCCGCGGTAGGTGGAGGGGCGCGCACGGGCACGGGCACTGCCGCTGGCATGTACACGAGCTCGCGCGGGTCCGCGGAGACCTCGCTGACGCCCGTGGCTTCCAGCTCTGCGATAGTGCTCGGTGACCAGCCCGTCAATGCTACGGGGATGGTCGCTGGCGCTGGCGCGTGGATGGGAACTGGGACGGGAGCGGGGGAAGCAACCGTCGTGGCCAGCTCGTTCTGGGCCATGTCCATGAGGCACCATTCCTCCTTATTTTCTATCTCCTCCGGCTCGGAGTCGACTTCACCAAACTTGAAGACTAGTGGCAGATGATCATTCTGCGCCATGGCGGTGGAGGTCTGCACGGGGGGGGGGGGGGGGGGGGGGGGGGGGGGGGGGGGGGGGGGGGGGAATGGGATGCGAACAGTAAGGCCGCCCATATTAAATAGTTGCTCGGGAGCCATTAATGGAGAGGAAGGCGAGCGGCCATGGAAGTTAAAGGGCTCGCTTCCTAGTGAGCTTGCGTAGCGTAAAGCTCGCATACTTCCCGGTGAGCCTGTGCATTGGAGGACAGCTTGCATGCCTCTCAGTCAGCCTGTGCACCAGACGGCGCTCGCACGCCTCCCGTTCAGTCAAGGTCAAGTAGCTGTCCGCACGACACCTCCTACAACCATTAAAACCAAGACACGTGGCGTCACGTGAACGGTTAACAGAACGCACACATTTTGAATTATACAAACGTTTGAGATATTAAGTGGCAGCTATTTTTTCAAAATGCCTTTATTGGCTGTCATTATTCGAGTGCGCCTTCTCTGAAAATGGACACGAAAAATGCCACATCATGTCGGGCGCCATTCCATGATGGCATGCCAAGTTTCATGAATTTCAGACAAGTTTTGGATTTACTAGAATTTAAAAACCAGGCATCTCAATGTTTTGTCAGCAATCAACGGGGCCCTGGTGTTTGAAATTCATTCCCATTTATTGCATGGGACCTAAGCATGCACCCAAGGACACATATTTGATTTTTCAACCAATTTATAAGCACTGGAGCATGTGCATGTAGTTCAAATTTGAATTATGCACATAAATGCATTAAAAACTCAGTTAATGCATAAAAATGTCCAAAAAACCCCGAAAAATGACAAAAATTGACACAACACTCCTGTTGTTCTATGTTGGCACGAGAAATATTTTGGAAGCAATAAGAGGTAGTGGATATCGTTTCGTTCCCAAAGGTGGGACGTTCCCTACATAAACCATGATGCTTGTTGTGAGAAGCTCTGGTTTGTGAGAAGCATATACCCAAACCTGCCCCAAACGGGAAAAAATTACCACGGAATGTTGATGCCGCTCCATGAAAGCATGCCAAGTTTCATGAATTTCAGACGAGTTTTGGATTTACTAGAATTTAAAAACAAGGCATCTCAATGTTTTGCTGGCAATCAACGGTGCCCTAGTGTTTGAAATTCATTCCCATTTCTTGCATGGGACCTAAGCATGCACCCAAGGACACATATTTGATTTTTCAACCAATTTATATGCACTGGAGCATGTGCATGTAGTTCAAATTTGGATTATGCACATAAATGCATTGAAAACTTAGTTAGTGCATAAAAATGTCCAAACGAACCCCCCCAAATCCCAAAAATTGACGCAACACTCCTGTTGTTCTATGTTGACACGAGAAATTTTTTGAAAGCAATAAGAGGCAATGGATATTGTTTCGTCCCCAAAGGTGGGACTTTCCCTACCGAAACCGTCATGCTTGTTGTGAGAAGCTCTGGTTTGTGAGAAGCATATACCCGAACCTGCCCCAAATGGGACAAATTTTTTAACACAACATGTTGATGCTGCTCCATGATAGCATGCCAAGTTTCATGAATTTCAGACGAGTTTTGGATTTACTAGAATTTAAAAACCAGGCATCTCAATATTTTGTTGGCAATCAACTGTGCCCTAGTGTTTGAATTTCATTCCCATCTCTTTCATGTGACCTAGAAATTCACCCAAGGACACATATTAGATTTTTCAACCAACCTTAGTGCATTGGAGCATGTGCTTGTAGTTGAAATTTGAATTATGCACATAAAATGCCTAGAAAACGCAGTTAATGCATAAAAATGTCCAAACGAACCCCGAAAAATCACAAAAATTAACACAACACTCATGTTGTTCTATGTTGACACTAGAAAATATGTGAAAGCAATAATAGGCAATGGATATCGTTTCGTCCCCAAAGGTGGGACGTTCCCTATCGAAACCATCATGCTTGTTGTGGGAAGCTTATACCCAAACCTGCCCCAAACGGGACAAAATTTTCACCACGGCATGTTGATGCCGCTCCATGATAGCATGCCAAGTTTCATGAATTTCAGACGAGTTTTGGATTTCCTAGAATTTAAAAACCAGGTATCTCAACGTTTTGCCGGCAATCAACAGTGCCCTGGTGTTTGAAATTCATTCCCATCTCTTGGATGGGACCTAGAAATTCACCCAAGGACACACATGTGATTTTTCAACCAACTTTAGTGCATTGGAGCATGTGCTTGTAGTTCAAATTTGAATTATGCACATAAAATGCCTAGAAAACCCAGTTAATGTATAAAAAAGGCCAAACGAACCCCGAAAAATTCCAAGATTGAACACAACACTCCTGTTGTTCTATGTTGACACTAGAAATTTTTTGAAAGAAATAAGAGGCAACAGATATCGTCTCGTTCCCAAAGGTGGTACGTTCTGTATCGAAACCATCATGCTTGCTGTGAGAAGCTCTGGTTTGTGAGATGCTCATACCCAAACCTGCCCCAAATGGGACAAAATTTTCACCACGGCATGTTGATGCCGCTCCATGATAGCATGCCAAGTTTCATGAATTTCAGACGAGTTTTGGATTTCCTAGAATTTAAAAACCAGGTATCTCAACGTTTTGCCGGCAATCAACAGTGCCCTGGTGTTTGAAATTCATTCCCATCTCTTGGATGGGACCTAGAAATTCACCCAAGGACACACATGTGATTTTTCAACCAACTTTAGTGCATTGGAGCATGTGCTTGTAGTTCAAATTTGAATTATGCACATAAAATGCCTAGAAAACCCAGTTAATGTATAAAAAAGGCCAAACGAACCCCGAAAAATTCATTCCCATTTCTTCCATGGGACCTAAGCATGCACCGAAGGACACAAATTTGATTTTTCAACCAATTTGTATGCACCGGAGCATGTGCATGTAGTTTAATTTTGAATTGTGCAGCTGAAATGGCTAGAAAACCAGTTTAATGTATGAAATGTCCAAACGAACCCCGAATAATTCCAATTCTTTTATGACACACATACAGTTGCATGTTCACTCCATATAAAAGGTCTAGCAATTCAAACACCGTCCATTGCCGCTGTGACCCCATTTTGTAATTCAAATCTAGTAGATCCCACATAGTTTATTCTCACCAACCGTGTGAGATGTAGTACAAAATATCTTGGAGCACCGTCGGTGTATAGTACGCCTATGGCTTACGCGAGAAGGTGCGTTGTCTACAGTCCACAGCCGGCGTGTCAAGCACACTAGCTTGCTCCCCCAAAACTCCCGCCTCTGCATCCCTCTCTGCTTTAGTCCCTTGATTCAAATTATTAGTAGCCCCGGCATTTTACTCCCGCCTCTGCATCCCTCGCAATCTCAAAAATATCTGCTCGCCCCTGATCCAAATTTTCAGTAGCCCCACCTTGTTACTCCCGCCTAGTAAAATTTTCAGTTGCCGCAGTATTTCCTCAAACACAACCTCCGGTCACATAGACACACACAACCCTTGAAACCAATGGTAGGTTGCCGCCATCGCCGGAGCCTCCATCCTCAACCTCTACCTGTGTGACGGGGAGCTCGAGTAGCCAATGGCCAAAAAGAGGTTTATCGCGGCCTTTTCGCCCGACGCCGACGAGGTGGCCGCCGAGGTGTCCCCGTCGTCCTCCGTGGGTCCGATCCGCCGTTGCCAGTCCCCCGATCCGGCCGCTGCCGCGCCCCTACGCCAGTTCGGGGACTTCCCCATCCTCTCCCGGATCCGGCAGCCGACGAAGTCCTACCTCAGGGTCTGGCAGCGGTGGTGGGGGATGTGGGTCGCCGAGATTACAGATCGAGAGACCCACACCCGCTGGTGGCTCGGTGGCTTCCAAACGGCCGAGCTCGCGGCCATGGAGTACGACCGCTGGCAGGTCCGCTACCACGGCGCGGAGGCTAGGCTCAATTTCCCCTTAGGCACACATCCGGTCCACCTCATTCCACCAGAGCTAGGGGTGGTGTGCTCGGCTATGGCGCGGGAGGACCGCGAGGCGTGGGAGCATCTCGAGGCCAAGGCCGCCGATGAGGCCTACATGAAAGAGCTCCACTGGCAGCACCCGGAGCTCGTGGAGGCATAGCGGGTGATCTTTGCTGGCGTGGAGGGCGGCAAGGTTATCATGCTCTCCTCCGATGGCGAGGTCGATGGCGGCAAGGACGGCGGCGAGGTTATCGCGCTCTCCTCTGATGACGAGGTCGAAGGCGGCAGCGACGGCTGCACGGAGGGCGTCGAGGTGGGCCCCCAGGACGAGGAGATCGATGTTGACGAGTGGAGGAGTGCCTTCCCCAATGACCCTGACGACGGTACTGGCCCGGATCCGGCTCGCGGCACACCGTACATGATGAGCAAGGATTGGCTCGACCTCTACTTCAACCAAAATTAGTTTAGCTTAGTTTAAATTTATGTTTTATGTTCGGTTATGCAAAACTATCTATTTTTATGTTTGAATGCATGCTACTTTTGGTTGAACCTGCTTTGAACTTGATCAAATTGAAGTTTACAACCTTAAGTTTAGGGTATCGACTAGAAAAGGCCAAAAATTGCTTGAGTATATATATATATATCCACCAAGGGTTTTAGTCCTTTAACTTTTTAAGGATCGCCTAGAGATGTCCTTATGACGTGTTTATTTCAGTTCTTCACAATGTGATGCTCTATATGTGCAACTATTTGCTGTGCAGTTCAATTTCATCAACAACAGTTTCAACAATACCACTATGAATTACGATATTTGGTTGCTGAATTGCAGTTAACATGCCTTTTCGTTTTTCAATTGTTGTTTAGCAATATGCATTGTACTGAATGACTAAATATGCAATCCTAGGCTACATAGCAACAAGGAAGAGTGTTACCTAAATGTTCTGATGATGTCTAGATATACATGTAATAACATCTTATATAATGGGATGGATGGAATGTTGTACTGCATCATTTTTCAATTGTTGTTTAGCTTCTAATATTAACTTGGTGCTTTTAGGTACATATATCATTGCCAAAGATCCACACTTCGACCCTTTCTACGCATGGGGCAATGAGATATTCATGAACCAGCATCAAGTGAGGAAACTGATAAAGATTGTTACTAAAATGGGTCAAAAGATGTCAACCGAACTATTTGTTTACACTTTATGCAAGACAATAGTGAACTACATGATGGTAAGTAAGAACCCTGTAGCCTTGTTTTTACTGCCCGTAATGAGTTGTGTTAGATGACAATATCTGAATCTTTTTTCTTTTGAAGTGGATCTTGAAGCAGTTTACTCAAGATTACCTCTCAAACTACATGATTGGCGGTCGGCCATCACAAGGGGTTGGACTAGAGTCCTGCATGCCTTCTGCATCCAGGAGAACACAATAGGGCCATTCCACTTCACTTTGTTCAGCAACTGGAATGTCTGTCGCCTCTTTCTTTACCACCTGTAATAGTACAAGTATAGAACCCTCGTACATCATTCTTTATTTGGTGCTTATCTAATTCTTAAACATATGTACCTATGAATCGAATAATGCATTGGTTGTTTGAACCTGATGGATATGAATAAAGCTATAGCCTACTTTCAAGTTTAAATTAGGTACAATTTTAAATAGCGGCAATTAAATTAGGGCGAAATTACGCTGTGCAGGTCAGTACGGCACACACGGTTGGTAAAACACAATCGTTTATGATATACACCATAATCCGAGACGGTTCACAGAGAGGACACGTGTGCAAGCATGCACACAGTTGCCGTTCGCAAAGCGTGTGTGATGTCAGACACTATCACATACGGTGCGGGAAAACTAAATGTGTGTGATTGTCTACCTATCGTACACGGTTTATAACCATGAACTGTTTGTGATGTGCCAAGCATCGTAAATCTCCCATGCCTGGAATCTGCCTAGAATCTGCCTGGAAAGCTCCCGTGCCTAGAATCTGCCTGGTTTTAGGCAGAACCACAAAACTCCGACTGCGATGGCAATGTGAGCACAAACAAGTAGCAAGGATGAAGCATTTGGGATATTCGAGATATCGGAAACAGTTATATAGGGACAACTGTATGCATCAAGGCTCCCTATCCCCGATGGTTTCTGGGTCGTGTGGGAAGGACCCCCCTATCGCCCACACTCACTTGCCGACGGTTCCAAATGCCGTCACGGAAAGGGGTAAAAACCATTTGTTTAGGACCGACGCGCACCAGTGCATGTCCATGGTCAGTTAGCTTGCTCCCGCGAAATCAATGGATAGCACATGAAGCTGTCAAAAATGAAGCCACACACAACCAAATATGAAGGGCATGAAGCGTCAAGCCAGCACGCTCCTCCGTCAGGGATCGAATCAATCGAGAGCTAGCTAGCTAGCTTAGCTCAAATCCATCCAGGAGCGAGCTAGCTAGCTAGCTAGCTCAGCTAGAATCCATCCAGGGGCGAGCTAGCTAGCTCCTCCATCGCCGTAGCGAGAGACGCGGTCGAGGCTAGCTAGCTACCTTGCTCGCATCAATTCAAAGCTAGCTAGCACAGCCGGGCGTGGCGGCCGGGTGCGATGGACGGGCGCGGCGGCCGGGAGCAGCGGACGGGCACGGCGGGCACGGCGGTCGGGCGAGCTTCACGGTGTTGGCGGGAGCAGAGATTCCTCAACCACCAACATTGACCGGTATGTAGGGCCCTGGTAAAGTTTCCTTCAAAGCTGTAGATATAAGGGTTTCGGCTTCACGTTTACAGGGCCCCTTAAAATTTTTCAAGGGTCAGACGATTTTAAGGGGTCTGTTCGGGCTCGTTTTTTCGACTGGAACTGCAAAAGGCGGTTATTTTGCATGTTTGACTGCTTATGCAGGGTCTGCTAGAGATGCTCTAACGAAACTCTTAAATTTCCTCAATCAATGAATGAAAAAAATAGCGGATTGATTACTTCACATCTGGTGAAACCGAGAAGCTAAATGTTCCTTTTCCACGTGCAGGCGCGTGAGTTGGTTTGTGGTCTGTCCTCCTCTTCAAGCCCAATCGCACAAGCCTATTCAACTAGCTTATGATTTTTGACAAAAGACAAGGTCGCTCCCAATTTAAAGTCTTACCTCGCTCTTTTGTGCCAAATTCCAGCAGTTTTTATATGTCCATGATTTGGCAGGAAAATAAGCGAGCTACCATGAGAATAAAGTATCTATACCTATACTAATTTGTGACTCCCTAGAAATTACTGCGTTAATCAGTAATTATGAGCCGTTAATCTAACAGGGCCGAGTAATTACGGTGTAGATTAATCGAGTTTGATAGAAATTACCCACTATGCCACGGGCAAGTGAAAAAGCGGTTCATTTTATTTTCCACCTGTCCTACCTTCTTCTCTCTCAGGCCTATTCTTTGTCCCATCTCCTTGCAGCGACTCAAAAAAATCCCCTTGCAGCTGCCACCGTAAGCCCCTGCCGCCAGCCCACAACGGAGTCCCAGCCGCCGGCTCTCCGGTGCTCTCCGCCTCCCTGGAAGGTGGGATCTTGCCGCCGTCCCGAACTCGCCGGCTCTCTCCACCCCTGAGGTCTCATATCTCCCAAGGATCCTTTCCAACCCGGAGTTCCTAGCAGAGGGCACCAACTGACACCGACCTTCGGAGGCGAGGCAGGCCGCCCCTCCTCCGACCATCCAACCATAGAAGTGTGGCTCCTCCGACGAGCGGAGGGGCTCTCCTCTCCCATCGGCCGGTGCCTCGACTCCGACTCCTACAGCTCGCGCCGACCAACATCCTCTGTCGCCACATCTTAACCACACCATGTTCCTCTGGGCATTGTCGTGAACCTCCAAGAAGATAAGCCAACCTTCATGTGTATCTCCCGTTATATCTCTACCCAATTCTTCTCTGCTTTGTTTTTCAGGAAGAAGATGGATTGGTGGCCGTTTCCGGTTTCCAGCATGCAGATGGGTATGCCAACGGCTGTTCCTTGGTTGAAATATGCAATGCATCTTGCTGAATTCCAAGCTGTACTATTTTGGGTCTGCATACATACCCAAGCAGGGGAGATAAAAGCAGCAAGTTGGGTAGAAAACTCGGCATGATTCTCGGTAATACTCTTTACTTGGTGCTTGATGATATTTTTGATGATTACTCTTTACTTCGTACAAGGTACTTGATGATTTTAATATAGTATGGCCCAACTGTAGATAGCAGTTTACATACATGCCTGAATATGTTCAAGATGCATTGCATTGCGGCACCATCAATGGTTCAGCCGACTGTCAAACACACAGACGCGTCGGACATCGAAGGCGGAGGGCACCCAACTCTCAAGGGTGCAAGCAGAAAAAGAAGAAGCCATTGGAATAATTTGATCCTTTTCAGGGGCTAATTGAGACCAGAAGAGGAAACATCCATTTCTGTACATCAAGAAGCATAGCAGAAAAATTTCAATGTGTGCCCATTGTTGCCTCTAATCTCTCTATGTTCTTCACCGCGCCAATGCCCAGCCACAGTCATAGTGAAAAGAACTATGTCTCTACAAAACAAACATACAAGGTGGACCTGCTTTACTACTTGGTACCTGCACATAGGGTCGTCAACACCGTCATCCTGCCTGTTATGCTACCGTATCAAGTTTGGGTTCAAAGGAGTCAAGTCAAAAAGCCAAGAGCGCTATGCATGTGATTCTCCACTAATCTCTCCTCTTTACCAATCATTTACGTTCATCAATTCATGTTTTTTAAAAAAAAATAGGGAAGATGTATTCAACTTTGCTTCATCGTTTCTTATTAGTTGTAGGTAATTTATATTGAGCTGAATTAGCATCGTTTCTTGAACAAACAATTCTTGCAGTACGGTTCGAGAGATGGGACAAACGTACGAGAAATAAGATACATAATCACCAATTCATATATGAATGTAGACTGTACCAATCATGTCTATTACTTAGATCTATACATCAGCATAATAGTGTTTCCGACAGTTTACATACTGCACATAGTGTTCTCTGAAAACTTTAAGCAAATTACTTTGACCCTCCACGTTGATTCTACAGTTTTATGATGATTAGTCCATCTAATCAACCCAGGATCGACGTCTCTGTTTCTCTTTATGGTGGGCAAGGAGGAGAAGCGATCTCTCTACCGTGGCCACCCACTGCAGCTACTGCCGAAGTATGAGCAATCCCCGATGCCAAGATCATAGAGCAATCTCTTGCAATTTTGGGCTTTTGGCCGTGCGTCCTCTCTTTGGCTTTAAGGCCGATTTCGCTACTCTTCCGCTGAGGTCTGAACTCCTGTTTTGTTTTCTCTGTCGTAAATAAATTCGTTGAGGATATTCACCAGGATTGGCGCTGCAGGTTCTCAGTTCATGGAATCATTGTTTGGATCTTCTTCCCGGTGCCAAAATATGTTGATACGCACTCTATACAAGAATCTGCGAGGTGTTTTCCTGTAGTCTGCCCATTTTCCCAGTGCAAGTTCTGTTTGAAATTTCTTATCTGTGCTTAACCAATATATGCAGCCTGATAGTTTATTGAACATTTGTTCCATCTTATTCTGTCCCTAAAATAGTTTTTTGTGGAAAAAATGTTTTTACAGGACTGATAGATAAATTGGTGTTGTATCCTAGAAGCAGAAACATATCCCATAACAAACATTTAATTTTTTTCTTAAGAACATTGCAACTGTCATCTGGATTGGGACAAATTTATCTGAGTTGATCTTCTCAAACTTGATTGCCTTTTTCGGGAGAATAAAAGGGTACTCTTTACACCATCCTTGATTTCATCATATATGTCTAGGTGCCATCCTTCTACTACTCTACAACCACCAGCACTCAAATTTCCCATCTATAGATGTGTGTACTCCATGTGTTTGATGGGATGTACAAGAGAAAAATCATAGACTCACTGGCAGGGGCCTTATCTTTCAGTTTGTTGAGTAGGGGTGCATGCTTCAGACTAAAACTTGGTGGGTTTAAGTGATAATGACATATAGCATCACGATCACAATTCTTCTGATGTAATTCAGGTATATATCTTGACTGTAACCCTTTCTTAGACTACGACATCTTGCACTCCTATTCTTTAAAGGATTTGGTCTTCCCAACATTACACAGCGTACATGCATGTTCTTCATGCAAATTATGAGCTCATGCCTGTAAAATTAACATATTGTACGCTTCCAACTAAGTACTGACTACCCTTTTTTTATTCTCCATATCATATACCGAGTGGAGGAATTACATTGGAGTGGTGGTGGCGTTCTAATGGATGTTTCCTCACCTGAAATAATATGAAATAAATCACGTTTGTGCTTTGTTTGATGTTTTCCTGGTCTGCTCACATGCTTATGTAATAGTTCCCTCAGATTGTAGGAACGAGCTTCATATAGATAGGCAAGAATATGTTTATGATCAATCAAAGACAATAGGAACATCTACTAAAATCTTTATGAGTGTGTATCATATGAATTACTTTGATTGCAAGTCCAACGATCTTATTAGTAACTAAGTTTGGAAACATATGCGCCGTTAGTTTTTCTCTAGCTCTTGCCTTCTGTACGTACTGAACTGAAATTGCAATCTTCAGGAGATGATGTAGTGCTTCAAACAACTCATCATAGTAGTTTGCTAATCATTGTATATTGTGAGTTTTACTGCTTGCTCCGATCCAAAATAAGTGTCGCGAAACTTATTACACTTATTTTGGATCGAAGGGGGTACTATTTTTGGGGAAAAAACATCACGTTGCTCTCTTTCTGTTAACATCTATGTCTGAGATTTAATAGAAGTCCTCAGAACTACATGGTGACATTATGTTCAGCAAAAGAAATTTCTATCAGTGGCAGATCAACAAACATAAGTGGGTTGCCGGCCTTGACGAGAGCTACTCATGTGCACGTGTTTCATTTTGCAGCCAGATCCATTGTATCATGAGTGTACACGACTACTGGAGTAGTGTGGAGGCGTAGTTATATTTCATTATTAATTTCTGCAGGCAACCAACGTAACGACAATGTAGTGTAGCCATCACGGCTAATGCTTCTATTTAATTAGCTTTCTTGCAAAATGATTCATACATATATGTACGTGGGTGGAACAACTGATTGGTCTGAAGTGACAACATCTTTATCCAGAAATCGATATATACAAATAAAGAAGGAAAAACATCAGGCAAAGCACAAACGCGACTATTTAATACTTACAAAAGTCCTCATATTTACATGTTACAAAAGCTATCCTTATGGATGATGCATGACAAAGTTCTCATATTTACATGCCTGAGTATAGACGTATGTCATATATCACTATTTGTATAGCTCACTGTTAACTGATTAAATATACATCTTACACCAAAATATCTAGAAATTGCCAATTCAATATATTATTTTTATAAATAAATTGATCAATAACTGAAGGAATATAATAAAGGCATCTATCCAACATTTATGTAAATAAGAAGGCAATGTAACGAAGAATGAAATCATACATTTAGTTTAGTGTCATTCGGCTACGGTATTCAGAAAAAGTTAGGGTAAATATTTATTCTTAATGGAATAATCAACCGTGTAAGATAATATAACCATTTTTTTCCTATTATTAGGGAATTGCATGTATAACCCATAGGATAGTGTGCATGCATTCGTTCTCTGCGACCAAAACATGAAAACTAATTATTGCCCTCTCATCTTGGTATGATAATACACATTTTGCATGGAATCGAGTGAAAACTTATGAAATAAAGTTGTGGAAAATAAAAATATTATCTCATGAATAAGTATAAAAACATTTAAGATGCTGGGAGGATTGCTGATTGTTTTTTGAACTACTAGAACCAGAGAAAGTGTTTACTTTCATCGCACCTCTTGATCTTTTAAAATTAAACATAGATCCTTATATATTCTGTATTGGAAAATTTTGAAGGAGATATCACATAAAATGCACTTCACATTTGCAACGATGTTACCCACCAATACCGCCTTCATATTTATGTCAACTGTATATCATAGTATTGGAGAATAATGAGAGATGGGACGACCAAAAAAGGAAACATCATACAAACCATCTAATCACAACTTGATCAAACAATAGTAATCGCTTTCCCCTAGATCACTTAAAATATATTACATTAAAAATATTATTATAAATTATATATCAGTGGAGAGTTAGCATTATAAAATAGAATTTAATTACCAAATTATGTAATCATATTAGATATGCATGTGCTACATACCTACTGTCCATTGTTTTAAACCAAAACCATTTTTTGAAGTGGTAAATGAAGCAAATCACGTAACACAAAACAAAAATAATTATCAAAGTGTATTGCTTTACATGCAAGCCCGTGCGAATGCACGGGTTGACGACTAGTGTAAATAATGCCTTTGCGTGCACTTTGAAGAGAGACCAAATAAAAGAAGGAAGGAAGAAGGAATGGGGCATGATATTAATTTAAAGGGAAACACTTTGATTCATACGCTAGTTCCCTTCCAATTGTCAGGTCGGTCCTCTACCGTCGATTTTCTTTTCATCTCACGGTCGAGAGGCTCCAATATTTTTCCGTTCCAAGTGATGCATAATGCAGCTCCACCTTATGTGCAGATGGAAGCGAACTGTTAAGTTCAAGTTCAATGCCTAAGATAATGCACATGACTCCATGAGGTTATAATTTTGATCCTTTGACTGTCAATTTTAGCAAGCCCTTCTTGTGTAAGAGCATGTATGTGTTTCTGTTAAACCCGGGCGTGGACAACCTGGCCCGAAAAAATTGGGCTTCGGGCATTTGGGCCGGGCTCAGGCCTCATTTTGTAGCCCAGAAGGTACTTTGGGCCAGGGTCAGGCTTCTCTTTTCCAGAATTTTGGGCTGGGCTTTCGGGCTTCAGGTCGGGCTTACATGTGCAAACACTAGAAAACAACATTTGGTCCAGACTTTTGGGATTCATGCTTGATTTCGGGCTAGGCTCGGGCTTGAGAAAAGAGTGCATGTCAGGCTTTGGGCCAGGCTTGGGTTTGAGAAAAGATGGTTGGGCTTTTACAAGCCTAGCCCGAAACCCGGCCTGGCCCGACGTATGCCCGGGTTTAGATTCAGTTAAGGGTACTTATCGAGCAGTCGGCACGTGATGTGGCTAGATCTAACGACCTCCCATGGAGCCTGCACCGTCTCTGTCTCGATACTTTCTTGGAGTTTTGTGCTGGCAACTAATTGGCATTCGTTAGATATTTTTTTGAACAAGGCGTTCATTAGATTTAACACTTCCATTTGCCTTGCCTTCTGTTATGTGCAGATGTTGTGGAAATTTAAGAACATGACCTTTAGATGATAACGTTCTTTGTTCTCTTCTGTTGCCGGTAGGACCGCAAAGCTTCATACTATCATTTCTCTATCTCCTAAATTTCTGTTTAGTGAATCACTTGGGACTTCTGATCAGTTTTGCGTACACAAACCAATAATTGATTGTTCTTTGCGACTAGTCTAATCTATATTTGTTAGGTAATCATGTTGCTCCAAGCCTTCAACCATGCAGAAACCAATCCCTCCCCCAGCCTTAAGTAGGTGGAGTATATATTTGCTGCCCTTGATCAGCACATAAGCTTTTGAACCAGTGAAGTCATAGCCTCATAGTTATGCCGACTTAGATTATTGGGCTGCTATTCTAACAAGATACAATCTAATTTGCTTCTAACTCGTGAATGTCATTGCCTAGGTTACACAAGTATGTCATTGAAGGAAATATGCCTTAGAGGCAATAATAAAGTTGCTATTTTATATTTACTTATATCATGACAGATGTTCTCTATTCATGCTAGAATTGTATTAACCGGAAACTTGATACATGTGTGGATACATAGACAAAACATTGTGTCCCTAGTAAGCCTCTACTAAGACTAGCTCGTTAATCAAAGATGGTAAAGTTTCCTAACCATAGACATGTGTTGTCATTTGATGAACGGGATCACAACATTAGGATAATGATGTGATGAAGAAGACCCATCCGTTAGCTTAGCATGTTGATCGTTCAGTTTTATTGCTATTGCTTTCTTCATGTCAAATACATATTCCTTCGACTATGAGATTATGCAAGTCCCGGATACTGGAGGAATGCCTTATGTGCTATCAAACGTCACAACGTAACTGGGTGATTATGAACATGCTCTACAGGTATCTCCGAAGGTGTTTGTTGGTTTGTCATAGATCAAGATTAGGATTTGTCACTCCAAGTATCGGAGAGGTATCTCTGGGCCCTCTCGATAATACACATCATAAGAAGCCTTGCAAGCAATGTAACTAATGAGTTAGTTGCGGGATGATGTATTATGGAACGAGTAAAGAGACTTGCCGGTAACAAGATTGAACTAGGTATGAAGATAACGACGAACGAATCTCGGGCAAGTAACATACCAATGACAAAGGGAATAACGTATGTTGTCATAAGGTTCAACCGATAAAGATCTTCGTAGAATATATAGGAGCCAATATGGGCATCCAGGTTTCGCTGTTGGTTATTGACCAGAGAGGTGTCTCGGTCATGTCTACATAGTTCTCGAACCTATTGGGTCCGCACGCTTAATGTTCGTTGACGATATAGTATTATATGAGTTATGTATGTTGGTGACCAAATGTTGTTCAGAGTCTCGGATATGATCACAGACATGACGAGGAGCTCTGGAATGGTCCGGAGGTAAAGATTGATATAAGGGATAATAGTGTTTGGTCTTTGGAAGGGTTCTGGATATCACCGGAAGGGGTTCTGGATGTTTCCTGAAATGTTTGGGTACGAGAACACTTTATTTGGGCCAAAGGGGAAAGCCCACGAGGCTTTTAGAAAGTGCAAAAGGGAGTTTTGCGGAGACTAGAGGCTAGACGCCAGGAACCCTGGCGTCTAGGGGGTAGACACCGGGAACCCTGGCCTCTAGCCCTGGAGTCCGAGAAGGACTCTTGCCTTTTGTGCAAAACTGACTTTGAGGAGGCTTTTACTCCAAGTTTTGACCCCACGGCTCAACATATAAATAGAGGGTCAGGGCTAGTACCCAAGACACATCAAGAAGCACCAAGCCGTGTGTCGGCAACCCCGTCCCTCTAGTTTATCCTCCGTCATAGTTTCCGTTGTGCTTGGCGAAGCCCTGCGGAGATTGTTCTTTACCAACACCGTCACCACGTTGTCGTGCTGCCAAAACTCATCTACTACTTCGCCCATCTTGCTGGATCAAGAAGGTGAGGACATCATCGAGCTGAACGTTTGCTGAACGCGGTGGTGCCGTATGTTCGGTACTTGATCGGGACGGATCGTGAAGGTGTATGACTACATCAACCGCATTGATAAATGCTTCCGCTTTGCGATCTTCAAGGGTATGAAGATGCTCTTGAAAGTGCAACTATCCCTGGGTGGTTTTGGTAATTCCTAACAACATATAGCTCATTGAACTAATGCTCTTTCAAGATGATCATTTCAGAAAGTTCAATGATTGGCATGGCATGGACTCGGAATGTGGACCCCTCAAAATGCTAAGGACACATGTTGGCAAAAACTCAAGACTCTACATTTTCATTTTAGTGATCAAAGATTACATTAAGTCCATAGGAAAAGCCAATACTATTAAAAGGGGATGAGGTGTTGCTTAATGGCTTTCTTGCTCAAAATGCTTAGTGATATGCTCCAAAAGCCCTCAACCACTTTCTCATATCCACATATGTCCCAAACCAAAAGTCAAACTCGGCCCCACCGATTTGATCTATCTGGCGCCACCGAGTTCATTTGACATAGCCATAGCCAGAAACCCTAATCAGTTCAGTCTCACCGAGATGGGATTGCAAACTCTGTGTTTCCCTTTCGTAACGTTTCGGTCTAACGGAGATGAGCGATCGGTCCCACCGAGTTCGCAATGCAAACTCTCTGTTTCCTTTTCATAATGTTTCGGCCTCACTGAAATGAGCAATTGGTCCCATCGAGTTTGCCTGACCAACTCTCTGTTTGCCTATTACAGAAATTGGTCTCACCGAGTTTATGTGATCAGGCTCACCGAGATTACGTTATGTCATTGCTCTCTGACTATAGCGCCAGAAAAGCTCCTGTCTGCTAGGACTACGTTGGTATTTCCCCAAAGAGGAAGGGATGATGCAGCACGACAACGGTAGGTATTTCCCTTAGTGAAGAAACTAAGGTTATCGAACCAGTAGGAGAACCAAGCAACATAACGTAAATAGCACCTACACACAAATAAAAACACCTCGCAACCCGACGTGTTAAAGGGGTTGTCAATCCCTTTCGGGTAACGATGCCAGAAAATTGTAGTAGATTGAAATAATAGATCGCAAATAAAATAAAGTGCAGCAAAGTATTTTTGTATTTTTGGTTTAATAGATCTGAATAAAAATGCAAAGGAAAAGTGGATCGCAAGAAAATATATGATGAAGAAGACCCGGGGGCCGTAGGTTTCACTAGCGGCTTCTCTCGAGAAAGATAACAAATGGTGGGTAAACAAATTACTGTTGGGCAATTGATAGAACCTCAAATAATTATGATGATATCCAGGCAATGATCATTACATAGGCATCACGTCCAAGATTAGTAGACTGACTCCTGCCTACATCTACTGCTATTACTCCAAACATCGACCGCTATCCAGCATGCATCTAGTGTATTAAGTTCATGGAAAAATGGAGTAATGCAATAAGAAAGATGACATGATGTAGACAAGATCCGTTTATCTATTGCGTAGATATATATCCCATCTTTTATCCTTAGTAGCAACGATACATACGTGTCGGTTCCCTTTCTGTCACTAGGATCAAGCACCATAAGATCAAACCCACTACCGGGCACCTCTTCCCATTGCAAGATAAATAGATCAAGTTGGCCAAACAAAACCCAAATATCGGAGAAGAAATACGAGGATATAAGAGATCATGCATATAAGAGACCAAAGAAACTCAAATAACTTTCATGGATATAAAAAGATATATGACTGGTCATAAACTCAAAGTTCACAAGATCCCAACAAACACACCGCAAAAAGAGTTACATCATATGGATCTCCAATTGACCATTTTATTGAGAATCAAGAGAGAGAGATGAATCCATCTAGCTACTAACTACGGACCTGAAGGTCTACAAAGAACTACTCATGCATCATTGGAGAGGCACCAATGGAGGTGGTGAACCCCATCGGAGATGGTGTCTAGATTGGGTCTGGTGGTTCTGGACTCTGCGGCGGCTGGATGAATATTTCGTCGACTCCCCTAGGGTTTTGGGAATATTTGGGTATTTATAGAGCAAAGAGGCGGTCCGGGGGGCACTTGAGGTGGGCACAACCCACCAGGGCACGTCTGGGCCTCCTGACGCGCCCTGGTGGGTTGTCCCCTCCTAGGGACTCCCCCAGGTGCAACCAGGTCCCAACATGTTCCTTCCGGTCCATAAAAAATCTTCGTAAATTTTCATGGCATTTGGACTCCGTCTGATATTGATTTTCTGTGATGTAAAAACACAGAAAAACATGAACTAGCACTTAGCACTATGTCAATAGGTTAGTACCAAAAAATGATATAAAATGATTATATAACATCCAAGATTGATAATATAACAGCATGGAACAATCAAAAATTATAGATACGTTGGAGACATATCAGCATCCCCAAGCTTAACTCCTACTCGTCCTCGAGTAGGTAAGTGATAAAAATAGAATTTTTGATGTGGAGTGCTGATTAACATGTCATATCATATTGTTTTCTTTATAGCATGGACAATTGGACTTTTTATGTGACTCAAGGCAATAGTCTAGTTTTGATATAATAATTTAGATACTCAAGCATGTCAACAAGAAACCATGTCTTTCAAAATATCAATGCTAAAATAAGTTATCCCTACAAAATCGTATAGTCTTGTCATGCTCTGTCTTCTTAACACAAAGTATTTATTATGCACAACCCCAATGACAAGCCGAGCAATTGGTTCGTACTTTTTAGTGCGCTTCAGCTTTATCAACTCTTACGCAATACATGAGCGCAAGCCATGGATATAGCACTATGGGTGGAATAGGGTATGATGATGGGGGTAAATATAGAGAAGACAAAAAATTAAGAAAATCTCACATCGATGTGGCTAACCAACGGGCTATGGAGATGCCCATCAATCGATATCAACGTGAGGAGTAGGGATTGCCATGCAACAAATGCACTAAGAGCTATAAGTGTATGAAAGCTTGATATGAAAACTAAGTGGGTGTGCATCTAATCCTATAATTAAAAATTCCCACTAGTATGTGAAAGTGACAACATAGGAGACTCTCCATATGAAAAACATGGTGCTACTTTGAAGCACAAGTGTGGTAAAGGATACTAGCAATGCCCCTTCTCTCTTTCTTTTTTTTCTTTTTTTCTTTCTCTCATTGTCCGGAGTCTCATCCTGACTTGTGGGGGAATCATAGTCTCTATCATCCTTTCCCCACTAGGGCACTGCTCTAAAAATGAATAATGATGATCATCACACTTCTATTTACTTATAACTCAAAAGAAATAAAAAATTACAACTCGATACCTATGACAAAATATGACTATATAAATGCCTCTGGCATGTACCAAGATGTGCAATGATCTAGCGTAACATGTATGAAAAATGATGAACGGTGGCTGAGCCACAAACACTATGTCAGCTATATGATCATGTAGAGCAATATGAGAGTGAATGCTCAAGTCATCAAATGGAAGCGGTGGAAGTTGCATGGCAATATATCTCGGAATGGCCATGGAAAAGCCATAATAGGTAGGTATGGTGGCTGTTTTGAGGAAGACATGATGAGGCTTTTGTGCCATAGAGCGTATCATATCACGGGGTTTAGATGCACCTGCGAAGTTTGCACCACATCTCAATGTGAGAAAGGGCAATGCACGTTACCGTAGAGGCTAGCAAATTGCGAAAAGGTAAGAGTGCGTATAATCCATGGACTCACATTGGTCATAAAGAACTCATATACTTATTGCAAAAGTTTATTAGCCCTCGAAGCAAAGTACTACGACGCATGCACCTAGGGGGATAGATTGGTAGGAAAAGACCATCACTCGTCCCCGACCGCCACTCATAAGGAAGACAATCAAAAATAAATCATGCTCCAACATCATAGCATAACGAGAGACTATACGTGGATGCTTTGGGAATCACAAACCTTAACACCAATATTCCTACTAGGGCATAATTACTCATCAACATAACTCACATATCACATCATCATATATCAAAACTATTACTAAGAATCAAGTTTATTTTGTCCAATGATCTTCATGACATTTTTCTTTTCTTTATCCTTCTTGGATATCTATGACTTTGTGTCTAATTTTCATGTGTTGCTTTTCATAAGCTCAAACAAATATAAGTGAAGATTATGAGCATAATATTTCTTTCTCTCAAAATAATTTAAGTGAAGCAAGAGAGAATTTCTTTAAAAATTTACTAACTCTCAAATAAATCTAAGTGAAGCAATAGAGCATTTCTTCAAAAATACTAAGCACACTGTGCTCAAAAATATATAAGTGAAGCACTAGAGCAAGTCTTAGCTCATAAAAGATTTAAGTGAAGCATCGAGAGCAATTCTAACAAGTCATGACATAATGTTGGCTCTCTCGAATGGGTGTGTCCAGCAAGGATTGATGACTTAAAACACAAAATAAAACAAGCAAAGAAACATATCATACAAGACGCTCCGAGCAAAACACATATCATGTGACGAATAAAATTATAGTCTCGAGTAAAATACCGATAGTTGTTGGAAGAAAGCTGGGTTGCCACTCGGGGGCATCCCCAAGATTAGTTGGTTTCTCATTTTTGGATAATAGCTTGGGATGTCGGGGCATCCCTAAGCTTAGGCTCTTCCCTCCTTCCTTCATCCATCGTAAGATAACCCAAAACTTGAAAACTTCAATCACACAAAACTCAACAAAACCTTCGTGAGATTCGTTAGTATAAGAATAATAAACCACTACTCTAAGTGTTGTATCAAACCAATTCATATTTTTTTGTATTATATCTACAGTATTCCAACTTTTCTATGGCAAAAACTCATCTAAGAAAACCATAGAGCCATCAAAATAAGCACACAACAAAAAGAAAACAGAATCTGTCAAAACAGAAGAGTCTGTAGCAATCTGACTATTTCGTATACTTATGTAACTCCAAAAATTCTTAAAAATTAGGACAACATGAGAAATTTGTATATTGATCTACTTCAAGTGGAATGAGTATTTTATCGCTCTCTGGTAAAAAACAAAAAATAATTTCATGAGCGTAAAAGTTTCTGTTTTTTCAGCAAGATCAAACAACTATTACCCAAGAAGATCCTAAAGGATTTACTTGGCACAAACACTAAATAAAACATAAAAAACACAATCATAACAGTAGAATAATTGTGCTAACACACAAAAACAGGAAGCAAAAAGCAAAAATAAATTTTATTCATTGGGTTGCCTCCCAACAAGCGCTATAGTTTTACACCCTTAGCTAGGCATAAAGCAAGGATGTAAGTTTTGTCATCTTTGGTTCGAGATCCATAAAATGCCCTCATGATTGATTCATAAGGTGGCTTAATTCTAGTTCTAGGAAAGTGTTCCATACCCTTCCTCAAAGGAAATTGGAACTTAATATTACCTTCTTTCATAGCAATCACGGCACCGATAGTGCGTAAAAACGGTCTACCAAGAATAATTGGACAAGACGGATTGCAATCAATATCAAGAACAATAAAGTCTATGGGCACATAATTCCTATTTTGAAGAATAAGAACATCATTAATTCTTCCCATAGGCTTTTTAATAGTAGAATCCACCAAGTGCAAATTTAAAGAGCATGATTCAAGATCGGTAAGACCAAGCACATCACATAAAGATTTCAGAATTGTAGAAACACTAGCACCCAAGTCACACAAAGCAAAACACTCATAACTTTTAATCTTGAATTTGATAGTATGTTCCCATTCATCATGTAATTTTCTAGGAATTAAAACTTCTAATTCCAATTTTTCTTCAAGAGCTTTCATCATAGCATCAACAATATGTTTAGTAAAATCTATATTTTGTTCATAAGCATGGGGTGAATTTATCATGGATTGCAACAAAGAAATACAATCAATCAAAGAGCAACTATCATAATTAAAGTCTTTGTAATCCAAAAGAGTGGGCACATCACTAGTTAAAGTTTTGACCTCTTCAAACACACTTTCATCAATTTTTTCAACAAGATTTTCACCCTCCGAAATATTGGGATGCCTTCTACCTAAAGTTGACTCTTATCCAGTCCCTTTTTCATCAATATTAACTTTACTAAACAAGGAATCAATAGAAGAAACACCAATCATTTTAAGATCTTCATCACTTTTGCGAAAGAAATCACTAGAAAATGCTTTTTCTATAAATTCTGTTTTAGCTCTAAGCATAGCGGTTATTTTCTATCTTTCATCCATAGAAACATAAAGATCTTTAATAGATTCATCTACTTTAGGCGCAAAAATTTCATCTTGAGATTTTCCACATCATGAGCAATTCTATCAACACTTCTAGACAAATCATCAATCTTATTCAACTTTTCTTCTATGCAAGTGTTGAAAACTTTTTGCGTGTTGATAAATTCTTTAATATTATTCTCTAGATACACAAAGGCATATCATTAAGATCAATAGGAGCACTTCTACTAGCAACCAATTTCACAAGAGCATCAACTTTTTCACTCAAAAAAAATTTCTTCAACCGAATTAACCTTTTTACTAGTAGGAGCCCTTTCGGTATGCCATTGCAAATAATTTGCCATGATATTGTCAAGAAATTCGGTGGCTTCACCCAAAGTAATTTCCATAAAAGTACCACCCATGGAGGAATCTAAAAGATTATGAGAATTGAAATTCAACCCCGCATAAATATTTTGTATGATCATCCAAAGATTTAGCCCATGAGTTGGGCAATTCCTTAGCATCATTTTGATCCTTTCCCAAGATTGTGCAACATGCTCATGTTCAAGTTGCTTGAAATTCATGATATGGGTTCTAAGGGAAATAATTTTTGCGGGAGAAAAATACTTAGTGATAAAAGCATCTTTGCACTTATTCCAAGAATCGATACTATTGCGAGGCAAAGAAGAGAACCAATTTTTTGCAGAATCACGCAAAGAAAACGGAAATAATTTCATGTTGACCACATCATTGTCCACATATTTCTTATTTTTCATATCGCATAACTCCACGAAGGTATTAAGATGGGACGCGACATCCTCATTAGGAGTACCAGAAAATTGGTCTTTCATAACAAGATTCAGCAAAGCAGTATTAATGTCACAAGTCTCCGCACTAGTGGCGGAAGGAGCAAGAGAAGTGCCAATAAAATCATTGTTGTTGGTATTTGAGAAATCATAAAACTTGGTGTTCTCTTGAGTCATAATGACCACTCAACAAGATTGCACTCAAAAACAGATCCGGCAAGAAAACGGCAAACGAGAAAGAGAGGCGAATAAAATGGCAAATTTTTGTGAAGTGGGGGAGAGGAAAACGAGAGGCAAATGGCAAATAACGTAAATTGCGAGGAGATGAGATTTGTGATTAGGAACCTGGTTATGTTGAAGATTCTCCCCGGCAACGACGCCAGAAATTCCTTTTGATTGCTCTCTGACTATAGCGCCAGAAAAGCTCCTATCTGCTAGGACTACGTCAGTATTTCCCCAAAGAAGAAGGGATGATGCCACAGCGACGGTAGGTATTTCCCTCAGTGAAGAAACCAAGGTTATCGAACCAGTAGGAGAACCAAGCAACCCAACGTAAAAAACACCTGCACACAAAGAACAACACCTCGCAACCCGACGTGTTAAAGGGGTTGTCAATCCCATTTGGGTAACGATGCCAGAAAATTGTAGTAGATAGAAATAATAGATCACAAATAAAATAAAGTGTAGCAAAGTATTTTTATATTTTTGTTTTAATAGATCTGAATAAAAATGCAAAGGAAAAGAGGATCGCAAGCAAATATATGAGGAAGAAGACCCGGGGGTCGTAGGTTTCACTAGTGGCTTCTCTCGAAAAAGATAGAAAACAGTGGGTAAACAAATTACTGTTGGGCAATTGATAAAACCTGAAATAATTATGACGATATCCAGGCAATGATCATTACATAGGCAACACGTCCAAGATTAGTAGACCGACTCCTGCCTGCATCTACTACTATTACTCCACATATCGACCGCTATCTAGCATGCATCTAGTGTATTAAGTTCATGGAAAAATAGAGTAATGCTATAAGAACGATGACATGATGTAGACAAGATCCGTTTATCTATTGCGTATATATAGATCCCATCTTTTTATACTTAGTAGCAACGATACATACATGTCGGTTCCCTTTCTGTCACTAGGATCAAGCACCATAAGATCGAACCCACTACCGGGCACCTCTTCCCATTGCAAGATAAATAGATCAAGTTGGCCAAACAAAACCCAAATATCGGAGAACAAATACGAGGCTATAAGAGATCTTGCATATAAGAGATCAAAGAAACTCAAATAACTTTCATGGATATAAAAAGATATGACTGATCTTAAACTCAAAGTTCATCAGATCCCAAGAAACACACCACAAAAAGAGTTACATCGTATGGATCTCCAAGAGACCATTGTATTGAGAATCAAGAGAGAGAGAGAGATGAAGCCATCTAGCTACTAACTACGGACCCGAAGGTCTACGAAGAACTACTCACGCATCATCAGAGAGGCACCAATGGAGGTGGTGAACCCCATCCGAGATGGTGTCTAGATTGGATCTGGTGGTTCTGGACACTGCGGTGGCTGGATGAATATTTTGTCGACTCCCATAGGGTTTTGGGAATATTTGGGTATTTATAGAGCAAAGAGGAGGTCCGGGAGGCACCCGAGGTGGGCACAACCCACCAGGGCGCACCTGGGCCTCCTGGAGCGCCCTGGTGGGTTGTCCCCTCCTCGGGATTGCCCCCAGGTGCAACCAGGGCCCAGCATGTTCATTCTGATCCATAAAAAATCTCTGTAAAGTTTCGTGGCATTTGGACTCCATCTGATATGGATTTTCTGTGATGTAAAAACACAGAAAAACAAGAACTGGCACTTGGCACTATGTCAATAGGTTAGTACCAAAAAATGATATAAAATGACTATAAAATGATTATAAAACATCCAAGATTGATAATATAACAGCATGTAACAATAAAAAATTATAGATATGTTGGAGACGTATCATTATGCCCTAACCCTAATGAAATAGGTCCTGCCGAGTTGACATGTCGGTCCCACCGAAAAGCCTAATGTTCACATTTTGAACTGAATCAGTCTCACCGAGTTTAACTATTCGGTCCCACCGAGTTTGGTAAATTGTGTGTAACGGTTAGATTTTGTGTGAAGACTATATATACCCCTCCACCCATCCTCCATTCGTGGAGACAGCTATCAGAATGTGCCTACACTTCTACCATATATTTTCTAACAGAGAACCACCTACTCATGTGTTGAGACCAAGATATTCCAATCCAACCACAAGAATCTTGATCTCTAGCCTTCCCCAAGTTGCTTTCCACTCAAATCATCTTTCTACCCAATCCAAATCTGTGAGAGAGAGTTGAGTGTTGGGGAGACTATCATTTGAAGCACAAGAGCAAGGAGTTCATCATCAACACACCATCTATTACCTTTTGGAGGGTGGTGTCTCCTAGATTGGTTATGTGTCACTTGGGAGCCTCCGTCAAAATTGTGGAGTTGAACCAAGGAGTTTGTAAGGGCAAGGAGATTGCCTACTTCATGAAGATCTACCCAAGTGAGGCAAGTCCTTCGTGGGCGATGGCCATGGTGGGATATACAAGGTTGATTCTTCGTGAGACCTTCATGGGTGGAGCCCTTTGTGGACTCGCACAACCATTACCCTTCGTGGGTTGAAGTCTCCATCAATGTGGATGTACGATAGCACCACCTATCGAAACCACGCCAAAAATCTCTGTGTCTACATTGAGTTTGCTCCCTCTAAATTCATCCCCTTTACCTTCATATGCAATGATTTACATTTCACTGCTATACTCTTAGGTTTGCATGTGTAGGTTGATTGCTTGACTTGTGCTAAGTTGCTAAAATATGCCAATACTTAAAATTGGGAAAAGGCTATATTTTTATTTAGTCAAGTAGTCTAATCACCCCCCTCTAGACTTACTTTCGATCCTACAAGTGGTATCAGAGCTTTGGTCTCCATTTTCCTTGATTTCCATATCTTTGGTGGTCATAGCCTTGGTTTCACAACCTAGGAGAGTATGGCATCTAGCGAGGGAAATTACCACTGTAGAGGTCCTTACTTTGATGGTACTAATTTTGCTAGTTGGAAGCATACGATACAAATGCATACTCTTGGACATAACCCCGCCATTTGGGCTATTGTGTGTATTGGCTTTCAAGGTGAATTCTTCGATGGGAGAGAACCGAATCGTGAAGCTACCGCAGAAGAGTTAAGGATGCTACAATACAATGCTCAAGCTTGCGATATACTCTTCAACGGATTGTGCCTCGAAGAATTCAACAAAATCAGCCGTCTTGAGAATGCAAAGGAAATTTGGGATACTTTGATTAATATGCGTGAAGGTACCGACTCCATCAAGGAGTCCAAATTGGATGTGCTTCAAAGTCATCTTGACAAGTTCAAAATGAAGGACGGTAAAGGTGTTGCTGAAATGTACTCTAGGATTGCTCTCATCACAAATGAGACCGCCGGCTTAGGAAGTGAAGAGATGACCGATAGATTCATCATCAAAAAGATCCTAAGAGCCTTGGATGGAAAATATGACACCGTGTGCACATTGATTCAAATGATGCCCAACTACTAAGATCTCAAGCCAACGTAAGTCATTAGAAGAATTGTTGCTCATGAGATGTCACTCCAGGATAAAGAAGAGCTTCACAACAATTCAAGTGGTGCTTAAAAAGCCTCATGTGATGCTCCCACATCATCAAGTGAGAAAAAATCCTTCAATTAGGAATTGAGCCTAATGGTGAAGAATTTTAACAAGTTCTACAAGAGTAGAAGCAAAGAAAGAAGTTCCAAGTCAAGGTCCTACAATCACAAAAGATATTCTAGTCGTGAGTGCAATTGCTACAATTATGGAAGACCCGGACATAGCTCATGAGTGTACGGCTCCCTACAAAAGAAGATAAGACTCGCCTAAAAGGAGAAGTAGAAGAGAAGAATCACCTCCAAGAGAGAGAAGGAGTAGAGATGATCGTTATGAACGAAGAACCTCTCGCAGAAGCAAGGATTTGGAAAGGAAGGACAAGTCATCAAGGATCTACACAAAACGAAGACATCAAGCTCATGTTGGTGAATGGGTATCCGGCTCTGACTCTGACCATCACTCCGAGAGAAGTTATCACTCCAACTCCGAATATACTCAAGATGAAGGTGTTGCCGGTCTAGCACTTGTGTCGATCAACTCCTATGACATATTTGACTCACCAAATGAAGGAATTGGAAGATGCTTCATGGCTAAAGGCCCAAAGGTATCACATCCCGAGTATGTTGATTTCAATAGTGATGAAAATGATTTCCTAGGTGATGATGATTTACTTGTTGACAACTCTAGTGATGAAAACTATGATGAACTTGCTATTAATCATGCTAATCAAGATAAAATGAATGACGATGATAAGAAGGAGATTGAGTGTCTAACTAAAGAACTAAACACTCTTAAGTTAGCTCATGAAACTACCTTAGAAGATCATTGAGAGCTTTTAAAGACTCATGAGAAGTTACGCTTTGAAAAGCTCAATATTAAGCAAGTGCATGGGTTCTTAAAGGTAATCAATGATGATCTTCGCAAGAAAAGTTCTTCTTACATTGCCAAGCATTTACTCTTGTCTACTTACATGCCACAAGTAAAATCTAGTAACGAGAGCAAGAAAGATTCATCTTCTAGTAGTAATAATAACCATGTTAAATCTGATGTTGTTGCTTCTTGTAGTTATCTTGATTCCACTAATGATTCTCTTAGCCAAGTTACACTTGATCAAGAAAATAGCTTATTGAAGGGAATTATAGAGAAAGGTGTTTACAAAAGCCTTGCCGGAAGTAAGAAATTTGAGGAAATTGTACGCAAGCAAGGAAGGCACTGGAAGAATCAAGGTGTTGGTTTTGAATGAAAGTTCAATGCCAATGGAGTTGAATGGGAAGAAGATCAATAACCCAAGATGAAGTTTGTTCGTCAAAAAGAGAGGTATGATCCTACTTCTTTCAAGGGGACACAAGCTCAAGATGATCTTCCACCACAAGACCACAAGCAAAAAGGCAAGGACAAGCTTCAAGAGGAGATTGATGCATTTGAAGAAGCTACCAAGGCTTTGGTCAAGTGGGTTCCCAAGACTACATCAAGTTCTACTTCATCAAGTGTGACTACAACTCCAAGTATTCCCATCAAGTTGATGTGGATCCCGAAGAAGAAGAACTAGAGAGTTCTTGAGGGTGACTCTGCCAACATACTTCACTCATATCATTTTGGCGAGAGCAAGTGCAAACAACTTTCACATCTTGCACTAGTTCAAGGAGTCACAAACCCTCTTGTTGGTAAGACAAGGGACAAGGTAACCTAATGCTTTCATGGACATCATCTTGTGTGGACTTCACTCTATGTCTATGGATATCCTTGTTTGTTCCTTATGGGACTAACCCGTGTAGGTACTGAAAGTGCAACTCACTCAAATGGATTGCTCCGAATGATCTACATCAACATTGAGCATCCACATCTTCAACATCTACATGAATTCATCATCGACAAAACCCAAGGTTAGCTCATCCCTCTTAAGGGGGTATATCACATCTAGGGGGAGATTTACTCTAAGAATTGAGCTAAAGCAACTCTAATGGTGTGAACACAACAATGCTTTATGTAAATGTGGTAACCCCACTTGTGCTTAAACAATGAGTATGACCTAAGATCAAATGTTCTCATTTGACTATATAGATGAACTAGTCATCGCCAATTGTTTGATAGATGCTAGAATGTCTATGCATGCTTTGTCACATACTTCATTTGCCATTTTATTGTGTGAGCATGTTGGTTGCATATTTTACTCAATTGAGGACATCCATTTGTTGCTTTGATTGTTTGGCTCTTTTTCTTTTGCCAAATGGATGGACAAGAATGCCTAAGAACCTCCTCTAGCTATATATGCTTTTCTCGTCTCAAACTCTATTCATGCTACATCACAAAGTTTGATCAAGTCAGATTTGAACCCTCTGTGTGAGGAGCACTCGGAGTCACTGATTTGTCATAGAATTAAACTTCCAAAACCTCTCTGTGCATTTTGGTCTGACCGATTCATCCTTCTCGGTCAAACCGAGTTCACTGAGTTGATCTAAGTTTTCAATCTGGTGCAACCTATTAGAACTTTTTGGCCACACCAAGTTGCAGTAACCGCTTGCGATTCTGCATCTCGGTGCCACTGAGTTGTTCCACTCGGTCATACTGACAAGGTAAGGATATATATACCGATGGGTCAAATTTTGGAAATTCCTCCAAAACCTCTTCGCCCGCGTGTGTCTTGCTGTGCCATCTCGGGTCTCCGGATCGTCCTCTCATCGCCAGCGCCCTCCCGCCACTGGTCTCCGTCGCCGTCAACGGAATTCAACCCCGCCGTTGCCGCCGTAGCGAGCTCATCACCAAACTAGGGTATGAGTTTGAATCTTTGTGCGATTTTTTCCTCCGATTCTTAGGACAACGCAAATGTCATGTTTCTTACCACGTATGAGATCACCCCGTCTAGAAAAAACCTCCTTTAGATTAGATTTGATTCGAATATTTAGGGTTAGGTTTCCGCCGAACTCATCTTAGACCGACCGAGTTGTGGAAATCGGTCTCACCAATTTGGCTTAGGACATTGCACTTGCACTTTTCGATCTGACTGGAACTTGCAAATCGGTGTGACCGAGTTCAACTCTCAGTGAAACCCTAGCAATCTCGGAGTCACCAGACTGTGTCTCGGTCTGACCGATGTCACTAGTTTAGACTCCAAAAGTTGCTTCAGTGTCACCGAGTTTAACAAAGCGGTAGCTCCGAAATGATTTATGTGGAAAAATAAAACTAAGTTTTTGACTCATTTGTTTTGCAAAACCTCTACACTTTGTGATGCTCATCCACTATATCTCATCTATAAATATTCACAGGGTCAGCTTTCAGTTTGCAGTGTCAACCATGTCTAATCAGAGTGATATCCAGAACAGGTCAGAAAGAGCAGGTGAATCTGAGTGAGGGCACCAGTCCCTCTGACAGTTATGATGATGGCAGCAGAAGTGCTCCTAGCAACCTGCCTAAGGCTTCTACTAGGCAGAGGAGGAAGAGAAATTCGGAGTCTAAAGATGAAGACTATGTAGCTGTTGAGGAGGAGGTCAGCTCCAAGAAAAGGGTCGTCAAGAAAGAGTTTGGCACAGCTGCATCTACAAAGCTTGGTATGCACAAGAAGACTCCTACAAAGAGAGTGCCTACTTCAAAGGCCAGAGCCTCAACTCTTGAAGCCTCCAAATCAACTGAAGAAGAGGCTGCTGGTGAGGGCAAGAAGAGAAAGGAAAGGGTCAAGAATACCATGGCCAAAGTCATTGGGAGATCCTTTGTGATGGAAGACCCAGCTGAAGATGAAGAGGAACAGGAAGAGGATGCTGCACCAGTGATACGTCTCCAACGTATCTATAATTTTTGATTGTTCCATGCTATTATATTATCTGTTTTGGATGTTTAATGGGCTTTATTATACACTTTTATATTATTTTTGGGACTAACCTACTAACCCAAGGCCAAGTGCAAATTGCTATTTTTTTGCCTATTTCAGTGTTTCGTAGAAAAGGAATATCAAACGGAATCCAAACAGAATGAAACCTTCGGGAGAGTTATTTTTCGAACAAACATGATCCAGGGGACCTGGAGTAGATGTCAAGAAAGAAGCGAGGCAGCCACAAGGCAGGGAGGCGTGCCTGCCCCCCTGGGCGCGCCCCCACCCTCGTGGGCCCCTCGCAGCTCCACCGACCTACTTCTTCCTCCTATATATATATCCATATACCCCGAAAACATCCAGGAGCATCACGAAACCCTATTTCCACCACCGCAACCTTCTGTACCCAAGAGGCCCCATCTTGGGGAATTTTCCGGAGCTCCGCCAGAGAGGGAATCGATCATGGAGGGCTTCTACATCAACACCATAGCCTCTACGATGACGTGTGAGTAGTTTACCACAGACCTTCGGGTCCATAGTTCTTAGCTAGATGGCTTCTTCTCTCTCTCTTTGGATCTCAATACAATGTTCTCCTCGATCTTCTTGGAGATCTATTCGATGTAACTCTTTTTGCGGCGTGTTTGTCGAGATCCGATGAATTGTGGGTTTATGATCAATTTTATCTATGAACAATATTTGATTCTTCTTTGAAATCTTTTATGTATGAGTGGTTATCTTTGCAAGTCTCTTCGAATTATCAGTTTGGTTTGGCCTACTAGATTGATCTTTCTTGCAATGGGAGAAGTGCTTAGCTTTGGGTTCAATCTTGCGGTGTCCTTTCTTAGTGACAGCAGGGGCAGCAAGGCACATATTGTATTGTTTCCATCGAGGATAAAAAGATGGGGTTTATATCATATTGCTTGAGTTTATCCCTGTACATCATGTCATCTTGCCTAATGCGTTACTCTGTTCTTATGAACTTAATACTCTAGATGCATGCTGGATAGCGGTCGATGTGTGGAGTAATAGTAGTAGATGCAAAATCGTTTCGATCTACTTGTCGCGGATGTGATGCCTATATACATGATCATGCCTAGATATTCTCATAATTATGCACTTTTCTATCAATTGCTCGACAGTAATTTGTTCACCCACCGCAATACTTATGCTATCTTGAGAGAAGCCACTAGTGAAACATATGGCCCCCGAGTCTATCTTTTATCATATAAGTTTCCAATCTATTTTACTTTGCAATCTTTACTTTCAATCTATATCATAAAAATACCAAAAATATTTATCTTATTATCTCTATCAGATCTCACTCTTGTAAGTGACCGTGAAGGGATTGACAACCCCTTTATCGCGTAGGTTGCGAGGGACTTGCGTGTAGTCTCCTACTGGATTGATACCTTGGTTCTCAAAAACTAAGGGAAATACTTACGCTACTTTGCTGCATCACCCTTTCCTGTTCAAGGGAAAACCAACGCAGTGCTCAAGAGGTAGCAAGAAGGATTTCTGGCGCCGTTGCCAGGGAGATCTATGCACAAGTCAAGACATACCAAGTACCCATCACAAACTCTTATCCCTCACATTACATTATTTGCCATTTGCCTCTCGTTTTCCTCTCCCCCACTTCACCCTTGCCATTTTATTTGCCCTCCTTTTCCGTTTGCCTCTTTTTCGCTCGCTTCTTCTGTGCTTGTGTGTTGGATTGTTTTTCACGATGGCAAAAGATAATATTAAATTGTGTGATTTTTCCAATACGAACAATAATTATTTTATTAGCACTCCGATTGCTCCTCTTACCGATGCTAAATCTTGTGAAATTAATACTGCTGTGTTGAATCTTGTCATGAAGATCAGTTTTCTGGCCTTCCTAGTGAAGATGCCGCTACCCATCTAAACAGCTTTGTTGATTTGTGTGATATGCAAAAGAAGAAAGTCGTGGAATTGTCACAGCAGATGTCCTAGCGAAAGGACTTAGTCGTAGGGACATCGCAACTAGGAAGCTTAAAGGGGTAAATCGGGACAAAGGACACGAGAGGTTTTATACTAGTTCGGCCCCTTACGATGAAGGTAAAAGCCTACGTCTAGTTGTGTTTGGAATTGCTGGGGTTTCAAAGATGAGGGAGCGAATATGCTTGTCCTGGCTTCGAGTTGTTGTCTCCTCTCCTAAGCTGCCGCCGGGTCATCCCCTTATATACACGGGTTGACGCCTGGCGGCCTATAGAGCCCCGGCTGGCTTAAAAAACGTGTCCGGCTCTGTGACTTCTTTTACATTCCTTTCTTTTCAAGTCTTTCCTTACAATGGTGGTTTACAATATTGGGCCTTAAGCCGCCTCTGGGCTTAGGCCTTCGATAAATCTTAATAAACTATCTCCTTGAATGTTACTGGGCTTCTTTTGTAACCCGCCATTGGGGCTGACCCGGCCCCTCCTGGGCGGGTCTTACCTGGTAGGTATATTCCCAACATTAGGCCCAGGCTGACTTTGAACTTTGTTCCTTGTCAATCTTCAATACTTATATGAAATCCATCTTCCTATCTCTGTAAAATTTCTGTAACCCGCCGTGATGTCATCTTCCGAAAACACAAAAAACTATTATGATGTCATCCTCAACGGATCTTTATCTTTTAATGTCTTCCGAGAATCGAGGCATCTGTTTGCCTGGATAGTCATTATTTGGGTCTTCCTCGATTTTCACGCCCGCATGTTTGCTTATCCCCTTATAAATAGGCATGCCCCGGTCTTTCTCATTCTTCTCTCTTCTTCGCCTTCTTCCTCTCACAACCCTCCCGCTGCTCGAGCTCCGCCGCCGTCGCACTTCACCTCTATCTCCGTCGACCTTGGCCGCTGCATCAACCCGAATCGGTCCAGAGAACGGCGGCGACCTCTACAGAAGATTCGTGGTTGTAAGTGCTCACCTTCCTGCTCCTCAGATCCGCATTAGGGTTTCTAGGTTTCTGTGTGTTCTTCGTAGTTCATCATGGTTTCCTTTTAGTTCTACCACTACGGCTTCTTCTTGATCCAAAGAGAACATGTGTTCATGCGGTAGTTGTTTTGTGCCCATCCTCGATACCAAGAGATCCCTTTCACTAGTTCAAAGGCCTCATTAGAGCTCATGAACTCATCTGAGCTAGATTTTTAGGTCTAGAATATTTCCCATTTTGAACGACCCTTTGATCCAGAATAATATCAAGAAATTAGGAAACTTGTTTGCTTCAACACTTAGCAAATTTTGTCTCTGATTTCCTTCAAATGCCTGTAGTCATGGCGGCTTATGATGCCGGCTTACTTTCCCCTTATATGACATTAGCCCTTACTTAAGCCACCATTACCTATTTGCACCATCATCATCTAATTGTTAATTTCACCATTGACGGCATGCTACTTTCTTTTCAGTTCGTCTTTTGATCATCATGCTGTCAAAAGCGCCGACCGTCTGCAACAGGGTCCCTTCCACAGTAACTGAGGACAACTTGAAGGAATTCTTTACCATAGGATTTTTACCAGGGAAGAATGTTATGTCTTACCGTGCACCTGACCCGGACGAGGAACGGCCCAATCCCAAAGATGGTGAAGTCATTGTCTTTTCTGACCACATGAATCGGGGTTTTTCACCCCCCGGCTCAAAATTCTTCAGAGACGTCCTTCACTTTTTCAAACTTCATCCTCAAGACCTTGGGCCGAATTCCATATCCAATATCTACAATTTCCAAGTTCTCTATGAGGTGTACCTTCAACAAGAACCGACTGTGGAACTCTTTAGAGAGTATTTTTATCTGAACCGCCAGAACGAGTGTACCAATGGCCCTAGCTTGGAACTTGGAGGCATCTCAATTCAGCGCCGACAGGGTGCCGTCTTCCCCCTGATAGTCTTGCCGAGTCATCCCAAAGACTGGAATCAGACCTGGTTCTACTGTCAAGACACTTCACCGGCTAATGAGAAACCACTGCCGGGTTACCGCGCGGATCATCTAGATTCCAAGTTTACGCTTCCTGACAAGCTTACTGCCGCCGAAAGAAAGAAGCTTATTCCATAAATTAAAAGGATTAACGCCTTACTGGGGAATGGCTTAACTTGAGTTGATTTGACTCGTTGCTGGGTCTCGTGGCGGGTCATCCCTCCAAGCCGCCGATCCAAATTGATGTATGAATATGGTGGAGGCCCAGATGACTCTCATCGTCACAACTCCGTTCAACTAACTGAAGAAGATATTGTTTCAATGTCGACCCTTCTAGTGAACGACAAATATGAAGACTGCAGTAAAGTCGGGTTAAACCCCTTTTGCAAACTTAACCCGGCGCCAGAGGTAAAGAATCCCTGACCTCTTTCTCTTTTGTATTTTCCTTTGCAGTTTCTTTAAATACTTGCATGACCTTTCATCTTGTTTCACTTGTTTACAGGCCAAATCTGACTTATGGAAAGCCAAGTAAGACCATGAAGCCGCCAAGAAGGCTAGAGCCGCCGCCATAACTGCCAAGAAGACGACCCGGAGGTCCAAGAATAAAAAGAACACCGCTAAAGACCTGTTAAAGCTTGATGATGATACTTCTGACTCAGAGGTAGCCCTTGACTCCCTTGGCCAGTTTTTTAACAACCTTATTGACACTGACTATTTCCAGGACGACACGGGGGCCAGTCAGACCGTGGAAGAAGAGGTAACTATTTCCTCCGACTCGGCCCATTTGCCAAGACAGAAACTTCGACTGGTAACCAGGAAAGTAAGGTTTTCACACCCTTTGGCTTATTTGGACCCTCATTTTCTTTTGAAAAAGTAGCAACATGAGAGGCGTCGTCAGGCCCGGAACGACGATGAACCGCCTTCCGTTCTTCAACAAACTCCTCAAAAACGCCAGAATGAGGTCTCTTTTATCTTCATCTTTTACTTTTCATTAATGGACCTTCTCCCTTGCATTACTAACTTTATTTTATCTTCTGCAGGAGGTGTCTCGCTCTTCTGGCGACTCATCTCAAACTCAATTTCTGGCTTTCAAGACTGCCCCTGGGTAAGGAAAAAATCATCTTTCCTCTGTGTCTTTCAAACTGCATCTTTGTACTAACTGTCTCATAACATCTTTCGTAGTGGCCAAGCCAAATCCAAGAAGGCCAAAGTAACTAAACCGGCGGAAGACCCGTCAGTCCTTGCTCCTGAACCGGCCATGCCAACTTCTCCCCCTCGAACTGAAGCACCAGAAGACCCGGCTGCCAATGCTCAATTGGATCCTCCTAAGCCGTCAGCTGATGATACTGTTGTTAACCCCTCTACTGCCAGACTATCCAGTTCAGCTAACCCGCCATCATCTTCTGATCATGACGTTTTGGTCACTTGTAGTCGTTATGTTGAACCGGGGACTCCTACTGTGTTAGCCCGGCACACTGCTAAACAAGAAGCCCTGGAGAGACAGAGAGTGCGTTTTGATATCTGTCACTATAGTCATCTGAATGCTAATGACATTTTGTCCGGCTATCTCAGCCATGTTCATTCCAGCCGTGAATCAGAGATTGAGATGGTCAAACAACTTCAGCTGAAATATGAGGTATGTTCTCCGGTTTACTTATACTCTGTCAGCCCCCAAGTTTTCAGATGATGATCCTGAATGATCTGGAGACTTTATGATATAGATGGATATTTTCTCTCTAAGTTTTTCAAAAGTCCAATAAAATAGTGTAAACTTCACCTGTAGTCCCCAAGTGCCGGCTCAATTTACCAGAAATGAACCGGTACTTTAACTTCATAGCTGTCTTTTGCCGAACCCAACAAATATTGTAATCTGGCTTAATCTTGAGAGACTTCCTGAATATCATGCATTAGCCCCCAAGTGCCAAGTGCTGTTACTTTGTAAGGTACTTGGGACTTGAAATATATTAGAGTCATAAAAAATTGTTTTGGCAGACATTAGCCCCCAAGTGTCAAGTGGTATTGCAGTGCAAAGTACTTGAGACTTGAATCTTGAACTTTAGTTTAAACCTTGAAACACCTGTGTATGTTTTGTAGAACGCCCTATCTGAATTGGGTTCCCAATTAACTGACGCCAACACCCGGCTGGCGGATCAAGAGGCAGAAATCAAGTCTGCTGATTCTAAACTTCAATTTAGTCTTGCTGAGACGGAAAAATTGAAAACCAGCTTGACTGCCAAAAAGAAATCCTGTGCTGAAGAAAAGATGTTGCTGACACAATGCGCTGAAAAAGCTGAAGCGGCTCTTGAGGAGGTTACCACGGAGCTGACCGGCTTAAAGAACCGGGTGTCTCAAATGGTTTCCGCCATCTTTGGTAAGCCATCTGTCCTGATCTTTTATACCTTCTTTTGACCCAGAATATAAACCGCCTGCTGACCCCTTGTTTAAAAAATATGTGCAGGCCCGCGAAGCAAGAATCTGAGCCAAGATAATGTGACTAAACTGAAGGCGGTGTATACCTTAGTGGAGCAGTTGTACACTGGCGCTCAACGAGCACTTGCTGTTATCTCTCCTGCTAGGCTCAGTGATGTCTTGAAAAAATTGTCAATCTTACCCGCTAGGTTTCAAGAAGTCAAACGATCTTGTGCCAGAGCCGGAGCCTTGACTGCCCTGAGTCACTCCAAAGCCTGGGTACCAGATCTAGACCCGACAGATGTAGCCAGGGGGTACCCTACCGTGAAGGAAGACAGGTCTCTATTTGAGCAGGATGACTTCATTGCTTGCGTGAGGGGAGTTCGACCTCAGGCCACCATTCTTGGAGATGAGACCAACATTGACAAATATCAGCCGGGTTTTGATTTGGAGAATAAGAAGATGGCGACTCCCTCTTACAAGGTGACAGCCCATATCCCGCCGGTTCGTCAACATACGTTTGCTCTAGAAGTTGATCCGGCTGACCTGATTGATGATGAAGCAGAGTTCATTGCTGTGAACGGCTTTGACTGGTTCAATCCCAGCTTCCAATTAACAGAAGGAGGTGAACCGGCGAGGGAAGAGTGAGAACCATCTTTGTGGGCTCTTTAAAGCCTTGTAATAGATTTAGCTTGAAACAACTGCATATTTTGCCTATGCCATCATGCATAAGATGCCATGTGTGACTCTTTGCTTCCTGATGTCAATATATGCGTCACATTTATGGTTATCTCTGTAATATTTCGGCTCTGTTCCTGTAGAAAAGGAAAAAAACTGGCTTGGCGATTTAGCACCGAACGGGTCAGAAGACCCGGTATATAACCAATGGTTTATCATAGTAGAAGAAACAGAAACAGATGCGAAAACAAACAAGGTTGAAACAACCTTTGATTAACACAGAAACAATCGTTCATAAATAACAGTCATACCTGTATTTTTTACCTCTGGACCACCGGTTTATATGACCCGGGTGATGAGGTTGATGATCCAGTCCTTTTGAGAAGTCAATGCTTCTGTACGCGTGATGACTATCATGCCTTGGCGGCTTATTGTCAAATAGTCAAGCCGGTGAAAAGACCGTGCTGATTGTTTAAAATTGAGACAATAAAAGACCAATAGGGCAAATAACAATTTTCAAACAATATAAATTAACCTTGTAACTAAAGGTTGGGGGTTTCTGATTCGAATAGGATCAGTAAACTGGACCAAAGGGGTTAAGCTAAGATTCGAATACGATCATATAGCCCCCAGTGGCTTTGGCGTTGCGCCGATCAAGAGGGTACCGACAACTATGTTCTCTTTGGTTCGAATATGGCCTATGTTTGAACAGGAAGCCCCCAAATGATCTTGAGAGGTTTTTAACGACCTTGATTCGAATACGATCCAAGTCGGACCCAAAAGGGGTTAAGCTGTGATTCGGATATGATCAAGAAGCCCCCTAGTGAGTTTGGCTTTGAGCCGATCAAGAGGGTTACGACAGCTATGTTCTCTTTGGTTCGAATACGACCTATGTTTGAACAGGAAGCCCCCAAGTGATCATGAGTTTCACAGCTAGATTCGAATACGATCATAAGCCGGACCAGAAAGGTTAAGCTAAATTCAGATATGATCAGCTCCTTAATAGTCATGAAAATAGTAAAGATATATGACCTTTGAAGAGGAAAAAGGACAGAGGTCCTGCTTTAGTACTTATCATAGTATATACAATGTCAAAGTATGTACATGACGAGAGCCGGTGGCTCAGGTGTAGTATGGCCGAAGTTGAGCAATGTTCCACGGCCGGCGGGTCTCCTCCTCCGACTTACGTGAGTCTTTGTGCTCTCGAACATCAATGAGGTAATATGACCCGTTGTTTAAGTTCTTGCTGACCACAAAGGGTCCTTCCCAAGGCGGGGATAGCTTGTGTGCATCTGACAGATCCTGGATGAGCCGGAGCACCAGGTCACCTTCTTGAAAAGTCCTGGGCTTAACCCGGCAGCTGTGATAACGGCGCAGGTCCTGTTGATAAATTGCTGATCGAGCCGCTGCTAAGTCTCTCTCCTCATCTAACAAGTCAAGTGCATCCAGTCTGGCTTGTTTGTTATTAGCTTCAACATAAGCCGCCACACGAGGCGAGTCATGACGGATGTCACTAGGCAGCACCGCTTCCGCTCCATAAACCATGAAGAAGGGTGTATAACATGTGGACCTGTTAGGAGTGGTGTTAGTACTCCACAGTACCGAGGGTAACTCCTCTACCCAACAACCCGGCGTCCGTTCTAAGGGAACCACGAGCCGGGGCTTGAGACCTTTTAAGATTTCCTGATTTGCTCTCTCAGCCTGCCCGTTAGATTGAGGGTGAGCTATAGAAGAAACATCCAGCCGGATGTGCTCTCTTTGACAAAACTCCTCCATAGCCCCTTGGGACAAATAGTGCCATTGTCAGTGATAATGCTGTGTAGAAAACCAAAGCAAAAAATCACCTTTTTCATGAACTGAACCGCCGTGGCTGCATCACACTTACTCACTGGTTCTGCCTCAACCCACTTTGGGAATTTGTCAACTACCACTAAAAGATGTGTCTTTTTATCCTTGGACCTTTTGAAAGGTACAACCATGTCAAGCCCCCAGACTGCAAACGGCCAAGTGATTGGAATCATCTACAATTCCTGAGCCGGCACATGCGCTCGTCGTGCAAATTTTTGACATCCATCACATCTACTGACCAGATCTTCTGCATCAGCGTGAGCCGTCAACCAGTAAAAACCATGACGAAAAGCTTTGGCCACAAGAGATTTTGACCCAGCGTGATGACCACAATCCCGTTCATGGATCTCACGAAGTATTTCTTGGCCTTCTTCAGGAGAAACACACTGCTGAAACGCTCCAGTGATGCTGCGATGGTATAATTCTCCGTCAGAAATCGTCATTGACTTGGACCGCCAGGTTATCTGTTGGGCCAGGGTCTCATCCTCTGGCAACTCACGCCGGGTCAGGTAAGCCAAGAACGGTACTGTCGAATCTGGGATGACGTGAAGAGCCGCCACCAACTGTGCCTCCGGGTCAGGAACGGCCAAATCTTCCTCTGTAGGTAACTTAACAGACGGGTTATGCAAACCATCCAAAAAGGTGTTAGGTGGCACCGGCTTACGCTGAGATCCTAGCCGGCTTAAGGCATCGGCCGCTTCATTCTTTCTTCGGTCAATGTGTTCCACTTGTTAACCCTTAAAATGTCCTGCAACAACATCAACTTCACGGCGATAAGCCGCCATGAGAGGATCCTTGGAATCCCACTTGCTTGACACCTGTTGAGCCACCAAATCTGAATCGCCAAGACACCGGACCCGGCTCAGACTCATTTCTTTAGCCATTCGAAGACCATGGAGCAAGGCTTCATATTCTACTGCGTTGTTAGTACAAGGAAACATCAACCGCAACACATAACAAAACTGGTCACCTCGAGGGGAAGTTAAAACAACTCCAGCCCCTGAGCGTTCCAACTGTCTGGACCCATCAAAGTGAATCGTCCAATATGTGTTGTCTGGTTTCTCCTCTGGCATCTGCATCTCTGTCCAGTCATTAATAAAGTCAACCAGCGGTTGAGATTTGATCGCAGTACGTGGAACATACTTCAACCCATGAGACCCAAGTTCAATGGCCCACTTGGCGACTCGTCCAGTAGCTTCTCTATTTTGAATGATGTCTCCCAAAGGAGCAGAGCTAACCACAGTGATTGGGTGACCCTGAAAGTAATGTTTGAGCTTCCGGCTTGCCATGAACACCCCATACACGAGCTTCTGCCAATGTGGATATCTTTGTTTAGATTCAATCATCACCTCACTGACGTAATAAACCGGCCGTTGGACCAGATGTTCCTTGTCGGCCTCCTTGCGTTCCACCACAATGGCCACACTAACAACTCGTGAGTTAGCAGCTACATATAATAACAACAACTCTTTCTCAACTGGAGCAGCAAGAACTGGGGGTTCAGCGAGTTGTTTCTTCAAATCCTCAAAAGAAGAGTTAGCAGCATCACTCCAGACGAAGTCATCCGCCTGTTTCATCATTTGATACAAAGGCGTCGCCTTCTCCCCTAACCGGCTTAAGGCCGCGATGCGATCCGCCAGCCGCTGAACGTCATTGATGCACACTGGTTTAGCCAGAGATGTGATTGCCTTGATCTTCTCCGGGTTAGCCTCAATACCTCTGTTAGACACTAGAAAACCCAAAAGTTTGCCAGGTGGGACTCCGAAAACACACTTGGTCGGGTTAAGCATCATCTTGTAGACCCAGAGGTTATCAAAGGTCTCCTTTAAATCTGTTACCAAGGTTTCCTCCTTTCTGGACTTCACCACTATATCATCCACATAAGCATGAACATTCCGCCCAATCTGATTGTGAAGGCAATTCTGTACACACCGTTGATAAGTTGCCTGGGCACTTTTAAGCCCAAAAGGCATAGACACATAGTAGAAGGCTCCAAATGGAGTGATGAAAGCTGTTTTCTCCTGGTCCTTAACTGCCATCTTGATCTGATGATAACCTGAGTATGCATCCAAAAAACTCAAACGCTCGCAACCCGCCGTAGCATCAATGATCTGATCAATACGAGGGAGGGCAAAAGGGTCAGCCGGACAAGCCTTGTTCAAATTGGTGTAATCCACACACATACGCCAGGTGCCATTCTTCTTGAGTACAAGCACCGGGTTAGCCAACCACTCTGGGTGAAAAACTTCCACAATGAACCCGACCGCCAGGAGCCGGGCCACCTCTTCTGCCGCTAAATTTTCCTTGGCCTGTGCCATCTCTTTGCGTACCCGTGCCACCTCCGCGTCATGCTGAGCTTTATTCGCTGGCTCTACCACGGCAGTCAACAGAGCAATCAGCTTATCCATGAGGTCCATTAGCATCTGAGCCGGGGGGCGCGCGGGGTCTCCTGACCCGGCCACTGCCGACCCGGTGGTTGTTGCTGCTGCAGCCGTGGAGTTCTGCCCGGGCTGAGTGCCTGCCATGAAGACTCCGGCTCGATTCGGCGGCTCAAAGGGGTCTGGAATGCTACTATCATCGGAACAGCCCCCAAGCATGCCATCCTGCAGCTGATACAAGGAATCCGTCTCGCCTGTTGATGACGTAGCATCAGAACAGATGGCCGTCTCACCGCCATCCACCGATCCTTCCGAGTATTCACCTCCATGGATGCAACCCACAAAGGCATGCTTTACGGTGGGTCGGGCCCGGGCGGGCCTCGCGCGCTGAGACGTCTCGATGATGTTGGTGCAGACGTCCGGCTCAGTGCCCGATTCGCCGATCCGGCCAATGAAGACATGAATCCCGCCGAAGGGGACATGGTACCCGTACTCAATTGAGCCGGCCTCGGGGCCTCAACCTTCGTCGTCGATGTAGAGCTTGCCGCGACGACTCTTGGTCATCCGGCCCACAATGTATCCCTTGAGCCCTTCGGAGTTGCCCTTCAAGAACTCAAATCCACCGTGCGTTGGCCCCACGGTGGGTGCCGACTGTCATGGAATTTTCATGGCAGATGTCCTAGCGAAAGGACTTAGTCGTAGGGCCATCGCAACTAGGAAGCTTAAAGGGGTTAATATTGACAAATGACATGAGAGGTTTTATACTAGTTCGGCCCCTTACGATGAAGGTAAAAGCCTATGTCTAGTTGTGTTTGGAATTGCTGGGGTTTCGAAGACCAGGGAGCGAATATGCTTGTCCTGGCTTCGAGTTGTTTTCTCCTCTCCTAAGCTGTCACCGGGTCGTCCCCTTATATACACGGGTTGACGCCTGGCGGCCTACAGAGTCCTGGTCGGCTTACAAAACATGTCCTGCTCGGTGACTTGTTTTACATGCCTTTCTTTACAAGTATTTCCTTACAATGGAGGTTTACAATATTGGGCCTTAAGCCGCCTCTGGCTTAGGCCTTCGATAAATCTTAATAAACTATTGCCTTGAATGTTACTGGGCTTCATTTGTAACCCGCCATTGGGGCTAACCCGGCCCCTCCTGGGCGGGTCTTACCTAGTAGCTATATTCCCAACACCATCTAAACAACTTTGTTGATTTATGTGATATGCAAAAGAAGAAAGATGTGAATAATGATATTGTTAAATTGAAGCTATTCCGTTTTTGCTTAGAGATCGTGCTAAAACTTGGTTTTCTTCTTTGCCTAAAAATAGTATTGATTTTTGGAATAAGTGCAAAGATGCTTTTATCTCTATGTATTTTCCTCCCGCTAAGATCATCTCTCTTAGAAACGATATTATGAACTTTAAGAAACTAGATCATGAGCATGTTGCACAATCTTGGGAGAGGATGAAACTAATGATACGTAATTTCCCTACACATGGTTTGAATTTGTGGATGATCATACAATTTTTTTATGCTGGATTGAATTTTGCTTCTAGAAATCTTTTAGATTCGGCCACGGGAGGCACTTTTATGGAAATCACTTTAGGAGAAGCTACCAAACTCCTATATAATATTATGGTTAATTATTCTCAATGGCACACCGAAAGATCTACTAGTAAAAAAGTTCAAGCTCTAGAAGAAATTAATGTTTTGAGTGGAAGGATGGATGAACTTATGAAATTTTTGCTAATAAGAGTGTTTCTTATGATCCTAATGATATGCCTTTGTCTACCTTGATTGAGAATAATAATGAATCTATGGATGTGAATTTTGTTGGTAGGAACAATTTTGGTAACAATGCGTATAGAGGAAACTTTAATCCTAGGCCGTATCCTAGTAATTCCTCTAATAATTATGGTAATTCCTACAACAATTCTTATGGAAATAATAATAAGATGCCCTCTGATTTTGAATCTAGTACTAAAGAATTTATTAGTTCGCAAAAGAGTTTCAGTGCTTTGATTGAAGAAAAATTGTCTGAGATTGATGAGTTGGCTAGGAACATGGATAGAATTTCTCTTGATGTTGATTCTTTGAAACTTAGATCTATTCCACCTAAGCATGATATCAATGAGTCTCTCAAAGCCATGAGAATTTCCATTGATGAGTGCAAAGAAAGAACCGCTAGGATGCGTGCTAAAAAGGATTGCTTTATAAAAGCGTGTTCTTCTAGTTTTGATGATAATAAGGATGAAGATCTAAAAGTGATTGATGTGTCTCCTATTAAATCTTAGTTTTGTAATATGAATTTTGATAATGATGGGACTGGAGATGAGTCAACTTTAGTTAAAAGGCATCCCAATGATTCGAAGTTTTTAGATCTTGACGCAAAAATTGGTAAAAGTGGGATTGGAGAGGTTAAAACTTTACATAGCAATGAGCCCACCATAAATCTTGTTGCAATCTGTGCTGAATTCTTCGCATGCTTATAGTCAAAATAAAGCTTTTACCAAACATATCGTTGATGATTTAATGCAATCTTATGAAGAAAAGCTTGAATTAGAAGTTTCTATCCCTTGAAAACTTCATGATGAGTGGGAACCTACTATTAAAATTAAAATTAGAGATCATGAATGCTATTCTTTATGTGATTTGGGTGCTAGCGTTTCCACGATTCCAAAAACTTTGTGTGATGTGTTAGGTTTCCGTGAATTTGATGATTGTTCTTTAAACTTGCATCTTGCGGATTCCACTATTAAGAAACCTATGGGAAGGATTAATGATGTTCTTATTGTTGCGAATAGGAATTATGTGCCCATATATTTCATTGCTCTTGACATTGATTGCAATCCTACATGTCCCATTATTCTTGGTAGACCTTTCCTTAGAACGATTGGTGCAATTATTGATATGAAAGAAGGGAATGTTAGATTCCAATTTCCGTTAAGGAAAGGCATGGAAAAATTTCCTAGAAAGAAAAGTAAATTACCTTATGAGTCTATTATGAGAGCTACCTATGAATTTCATGCCAAAGATGATAATACCTAGAACTATTCTTGTTCTTATACCTAGCTAGGGGCGTTAAACGATAGCGCTTGTTGGGAGGCAACCCAATTTTATTTTTGTTTCTTGATTTTTGGTTCTGTTTAGTAATAAATAATTCATCTAGCCTCTGTTTACATGTGGTTTTATGCTTTTAATTAGTGTTTGTGCCAAGTAGAACCTTTGGTAAGACTTGGGGGAAGTTTTTGCGATCTTGCTGTAAAAAACAGAAACTTTAGCGCTCAAGAGATTTGCTGCCATTTTTTTACTGGAGAGTGCGATTAGGTTGATTATTTTTACAGATGATTAATAGACAAATTACTCACGTCCACCAATTTATTTCAGAATTTTTGGGGTTACAGAAGTATTCGAACCCTACAGATTACTACAGACTGTTCTGTTTTTGACAGATTCTGTTTTTCGTGTGTTGTTTTCTTATTTTGATGAATCTATGGCTAGTATAGGAGAGTATGAAACATAGAGAAGTTGGAATACAGTAGGTTTAACACCAATATAAATAAAGAATGGGTTCATTACAGTACTTAAGTGGTGGTTTGTTTTCTTATACTAACGGAGCTCATGAGATTTTCTGTTGAGTTTTGTGTTGTGAAGTTTCCATGTTTTGGGTAAAGATTTGATGGATTATGGAATAAGGAGTGGCAAGAGCCAAATCTTGGGGATTCCCAAGGCACACCAAGGTAAAATTCAAGGACAACCAAAATCCTAAGCTTGGGGATGCCCCGGAAGGCATCCCCTCTTTCGTCTTCGTCCATCGGTAACTTTACTTGATGCTATATTTTTATTCACCACATGATATGTGTTTTGCTTCGAGCATCTTTTATGATTTGAGTCTTTGCTTTCCAGTTTACCACAATCATCCTTTCTGTACACACCTTTTGGGAGATACACACATGAATCGGAATTTATTAGAATACTCTATGTGCCTCACTTATATCTTTTGAGCTAGATAATTTTGCTCTAGTGCTTCACTTATATCTTTTAGAGCACGGTGGTGGTTTTATTTTATAGAAATTATTGATCTCTCATGCTTCACTTATATTATTTTGAGAATCCTTTAGAACAGCATGGTAGTTTGCTTTGGCTATAAAATTAGTCCTAATATGATAGGCATCCAAGATTGGTATAATAAAAACTTTCATAAATGTGCATTGAATACTATGAGAAGTTTGATACTTGATGATTGTTTTGAGATATAAAGATGGTAATATTAGAGTCGTGCTAGTTGAGTAGTTGTGAATTTGAGAAATAATTGTGTTGAAGTTTGGAAGTCCCATAGCATGCACGTATGGTAACCGTTGTGTTCTTTGATTGTCATCCGTATGAGTGGCGATCGGGGACGAGCGATGGTCTTTTCCTACCAATCTATCCCCCTAGGAGCATGCATGTAATACTTGGTTTTTGATTACGTGTAGATTTTTGCAATAAGTATGTGAGTTCTTTATGACTAATGTTGAGTCCATGGATTATACGCACTCTCACCTTTCCATCATTGCTAGCCTCTTCGGTATCGTGCATTGCCCTTTCTCACCTTGAGAGTCGGTGCAAACTTCGCCGGTGCATCCAAACCCCGTGATATGACACGCTCTATCACACATAAACCTCCTTATATCTTCCTCAAAACAGCCACCATACCTACCTATTATGGCATTTCCATAGCCATTCCAAGATATATTGCCATGCAACTTTCCACCGTTTCATTCATGACACGCTTCATCATTGTCATATTGCTTTGCATTATCATGTAGTTGACATCGTATTTGTGGCAAAGACACCATGCATAATTTATCATACATGTCACTCTTGATTCATTGCCCTTCCCGGTACACCGCTTGAGTCATTCATATAGAGTCATATTTTGTTTTAGTATCGAGTTGTAATCATTGAGTTGTAAATAAATAGAAGTGTGATGATCGTCATTAATAGAGCATTGTCCCAAAAAAGAAAGGCCAAAAAAGAAAGGCCCAAAAAAGGGACAATGCTACTATCCTCTTTTTCCACACTTGTGCTTCAAAGTAGCACCATGATCTTTATGATAGAGAGTCACTTGTTTCGTCACTTTCATATACTAGTGGGAATCTTTCATTATAGAACTTGGCTTGCATATTCCAACAATGGGCTTCCTCAAATGCCCTAGGTCTTCGTGAGTAAGCAAGTTGGATGCACACCCACTTAGTTTCTTTTTGTTGAGCTTTCATACATTTATAGCTCTAGTACATCCGTTGCATGGCAATCCCTACTCCTTGTATTGACATCAATTGATGGGCATCTCCCTAGCCCGTTGATTAGCCACGTCGATGTGAGACTTTCTCCTTTTTGTCTTCTCCACATAACCCCTATCATTATATTCTATTCCACCCATAGTGCTATATCCATGGCTCACACTCATGTATTGCGTGAAAGTTGAAAAAAGTTTGAGATTACTAAAGTATGAAACAATTTCTTGGCTTGTCATCGGGGTTGTGCAAGATGAGAGCATTCTTGTGTGACGAAAATGGAGCATGACCAAACTATACGATTTTGTAGGGATGAACTTTCTTTTGCCATGTTATTTTGAGAAGACATGATTGCTTAGTTAGTACGCTTGAAGTATTATTATTTTTATGTCAATATTAAACTTTTGTCTTGAATTTTTCGGATCTGAATATTCATGCCACAATAAAGAAAATTACATTGAGAATTATGCTAGGTAGCATTCCACGTCAAAAATTCTATTTTTATCATTTACCTACTCGAGGACGAGCAGGAATTAAGCTTGGGGATGCTTGATACGTCTCCAACGTATCTATTATTTTTGATTATTCCATGCTATTATATTATCTATTTTGGATGTTTAATGGGCTTTATTATACACTTTTATATTATTTTTGGGACTAACCTACTAACCCAAGGCCCAATGCAAATTGCTGTTTTTTTCTGCCTATTTCAGTGTTTCGCAGAAAAGGAATATCAAACGGAATCCAAATGGAATGAAACCTTCGGGAGAGTTATTTTTGGAACAAACGTGATCCAGGGGACTTGGAGTAGACGTCAAGAAAGAAGCGAGGCGTTCACAAGGCAGGGAGGCGCGCCTGCCCCCTGGGCGCGCCCCCACCCTCATGGGCCCCTCGCAGCTCCACCAACCTACTTCTTCCTCCTATATATATCCATATACCCCGAAAACATCCAGGAGCACCACGAAACCCTATTTCCACCGCCGCAACCTTCTGTACCCAAGAGATCCCATTTTGGGGCATTTTTCCGGAGCTCCGTCGGAGATGGAATCGATCACGGAGGGCTTCTACATCAACACCATAGCCTCTCTAATGATGTGTGAGTAGTTTACCACAGACCTTCGGGTCCATAGTTATTAGCTAGGTGGCTTCTTCTCCCTCTTTGGATCTCAATACAATGTTCTCCTTGATCTTCTTGGAGATCTATTCGATGTAACTCTTTCTGCGGTGTGTTTGTCGAGATCCGATGAATTGTGGGTTTATGATCAAGTTTATCTATGAACAATATTTGATTCTTCTCTGAAATATTTTATGTATGATTGGTTATCTTTGCAAGTCTCTTTGAATTATTAGTTTGGTTTGGACTACTAGATTGATCTTTCTTGCAATGGGAGAAGTGCTTAGCTTTATGTTCAATCTTGCGGTGTCCTTTCCCAGTGACAGCAGGGGCAGCAAGGGACGTATTGTATTGTTGCCATCGAGGATAAAAAGATGGGGTTTATATCATATTGCTTGAGTTTATCCCTCTACATCATGTCATCTTGCCTAATGCGTTACTATGTTCTTATGAACTTAATACTCTAGATGCATGCTGGATAGCGGTCAATGTGTGGAGTAATAGTAGTAGATGCATAATTGTTTTGGTCTACTTGTCACGGACGTGATGCCTATATACATGATCATGCCTAGATATTCTCATAATTATGCACTTTTCTATCAATTGCTCGATAGTAATTTGTTCACCCACCGTAATACTTATGCTATCTTGAGAGAAGCCACTAGTGAAACCTATGGCCCCCGGGTCTATCTTTTATCATATAAGTTTCCAATCTATTTTACTTTGCAATCTTTACTTTCAATCTATATCATAAAAATACCAAAAATATTTATCTCTATCAGATCTCTCTCTCGTAAGTGACAGTGAAGGGATTGACAACCCCTTTATCGCGTTGGTTGCGAGGTTCTTATTTGTTTGTGTAGGTGCAAGGGACGTGCGTGTAGTCTCCTACTGGATTGATACCTTGGTTCTCAAAAACTGGGGAAATACTTACGCTACTTTGCTGCATCACCCTTTCCTCTTTAAGGGAAAACCAACACAGTTCTCAAGAGGTAGCAACCAGCACCCAAAGCCCAAAAGCTTATGGGAGATGCCATCATGTCTGGGCTACCTCTTTTAAGCCCAAGACTGCCCCAAAGATTCTGCTCCAGCTCCCAAGACTACACCAAAGAGGAGCACAAGGAATATACCAGCTGCTGAGAAGAACAAGACCCGAGTGCCTGAGACTGAGATTGAAGAAGAAGATGCTGAAGCCAAAGTGCCTAGGAAGCTGAAGCCCGAGATTTCCGACCATGATGACAACCATCTAGTGGCAGAGAATATGAAGATTAGAAATGATGCAAGTCTCAAACTATGGAGACAATCTGATCCATATGCTGTGAGGAGAAGGACTGCTGTGGATTACAGGTTTCACACCAAGGAGCAGCAGGACTTCTATGAGACTATTCTGCTAGATAAGAAGCCCATTGTCTGCAATATGAAGTGGGTAGACTGGAAGTACATTGATAACAATGAAGACCACTTCCCAGGAGTGCATGAGAGCTTCAGGCTATGTGGGGTAGACAAATTTTGGGGTCAGAAGTTGACCAAGTGGAATAATGAACTCACCATGCAATTCTACCCCACAGAACATTTCTATCTAAATGGCAGAATTGTCTGGATATCTGAGGGTACCAGGTACCAATCGACAGTTGCTGAATGGGCCAACCTCATCAATGCCCCTGCAGAGCATGAGGATGACATAGATGTATATCCCAAGAAGAAGAAAGATCACAACTCAATGGCTAACATGTATATGGAGATTCCTAACAAAGCCTTGGAGACTCACAAGATGGGATATGTTTACTATCTATTGTCTGGTCTAACCACCATCAACACTATCTTGAGGCATACCTTGTTGCCCGAGTCAGGAGATCATAGGATGATCAAAGGCCACTCCATAAACTTGATGTAGTTGTTTGATGTGCCCCAAAAGTTTAAAGTGATGAGTCTGATTGTTGATACAATCAAGAGGACAGCTGCAGACCAGAAGAGGTCATGTGGGTATGCTCCACACATCCAGATGCTCATCAACTCCAAGATGGGCACATGCACATACCTGTTAGACAAGAAACATCTTCCCTTGAGGCCTGATTTTGAGGACAACATAGTTGTCATGGATGCTGAAGATCCTACTTCTATAGAGGCTCAAGAGAAGAGGGAAAAAGCTAAAGCTGAGAAGGCACCAAAGATGCCAAGTGTTGAAGAGGCTTCTCAAGTGTTTCTCAAGTCAAAGCAAGATCAACTTGGATATATGATTCAAGCCACCTTGAGGATGGAGAAAGGACTGGCCACCCTGACTCAGAACCAAGAAAGCCTGGAGAGGATCAGTGAAAAAAAGTTCTATGATCTTGACTTGAAGGTGACAGATATGCAGACAGTAGTTGAGCAGATCCAGGAAGAAGCTGAGGAGAGGAAAGGGCAAGCTACCGTAGATGCCTTTCAGAGAGTGCCTAGGGGACAGAGATCTGCTGCAGTGCCAGTGACTGACACAAGAGCTACTACATCAACACATGCAGCCACAGCATCAGTCGCACCTCCAGTTGCCACTCTACCAGCTCCAACAACTTTTACCAATGCATTCGTCCTTGGAGTCCTCTCAACGCCTCCTCCCAAAGATCAAGGCTAGAGAGACGCATAACACTATGCATTTTCGAGCTTTTTGGTAACTTGTTGCCAAGGGGGGAGAAAGTGTATAGATCATAGGCTTCGAGAGAGAGAGAGAGAGAGAGAGTTTTGCTTCTTTTTGCCTTATTTTCTACTTGTTTGATACCTATTTGTTTGCTTGCATGGTTGATACTTTATGTATGTGTGAGATACTTGTATGATCATGTGTTTGATCATATTACCTTAATGCTTGTGCTTGAATGATGCTATTATTTATCTCTCATGTATGATCATTCACTTTGCCTTGGTGATGAGTGCATACTTTATTTTCTACCATTTTGAGCGCTCCACCAAGATGTATGTGACATAAAAGAGTAACCCATGACTCTAATTGATTGTGCATTTGCATTCAAAAGTAAATTTTAAATAATGCACAAATTTAGGGGGAGCTCTTGCTTATCACATACTTCTCAAAGCGATGATGTTTTCAATCTTAATTTCATTTGTCGAAGCTTTGATCTATATGTTGTCATCAATTACCAAAAAGGGGGAGATTGAAAGTGCAACTATCCCTGGGTGGTTTTGGTAATTCCTAACATCATATAGCTCATTGAACTAAGGCTCTTTCAAGATGATCATTTCAGAAAGTTCAATGATTGGCATGGCATGGACTAGGAATGTGGACCCCTCAAAATGCTAAGGACACATGTTGGCAAAAACTCAAGACTCTACATTTTCATTTTAGTGATCAAAGATCACATTGAGTCCATAGGAAAAGCCAATATTATTAAATGGGGATGAGGTGTTGCTTAATGGCTTTCTTGCTCAAAATGCTTAGTGATATGCTCCAAAAGCCCTCACCACTTTCTCATATCCACATATGTCCCAAACAAAAAGTCAAACTTGGCCCCACCGATTTGATCTATCCGGCGCCACCGAGTTCATTTGACATAGCCATAGCCAGAAACCGTAATCAGTTCGGTCTCACCAATAGGGATCTCGGTCTCACGGAGATGGGATTGCAAACTCTGTGTTTCCCCCTCGTAACGTTTCGGTCTAACCGAGATGAGCGATCGGTCCCACCGAGTTCGCAATGCAAACTCTCTGTTTCCTTTTCGTAACGTTTCGGTCTCACCGAAATGAGTGATCGGTCCCACCGAGTTTTCCTGACCAACTCTCTGTTTGCCTATTACAGAAATCGGTCTCACCGAGTTTATGTGATTGGTCTCACCGAGATTATGTTATGCCCTAACCCTAATGAAATCGGTCCCATCGAGTTAACATGTCGGTCCCACCAAAAAGCCAAACATTCACATTTTGAACTGAATCGGTCTGACCGAGTTTAACTATTCGGTCCCACCGAGTTTGGTAAATTGTGTTTAACGGTTAGATTTTGTGTGATGGCTATATATACCCCTCCACCCATCCTCCATTCATGGAGAGAGTTATCAAAACGTGCCTACACTTCTACCATACATATTCTGAGAGAGAACCACCTACTCATGTGTTGAAACCAAGATATTCCAATCCAACCACAAGAATCTTGATCTCTAGCCTTCCCCAAGTTGCTTTCCACTCAAATCATCTTTCCACCAAATCCAATCTATGAGAGAGAGTTGAGTGTTGGGGAGACTATCATTTGAAGCACAAGAGCAAGGAGTTCATCATCAACACACCATCTATTACCTTTTGGAGAGTGGTGTCTCCTAGATTGGTTAGGTGTCACTTGGGAGCCTCCGTCAAAATTGTGGAGTTGAACCAAGGAGTTTGTAAGGGCAAGGAGATCACCTACTTCGTGAAGATCTACCCAAGTGAGGCAAGTCCTTCGTGGGCGATGGCCATGGTGGGATAGACAAGGTTGCTTCTTTGTGGACCCTTCATGGTGGAGCCCTCTGTGGACTCGCGCAACCGTTACCCTTCATGGGTTGAAGTCTCCATCAACGTGGATGTACGATAGCACCACCTATCGGAACCACGCCAAAAATCTCCGTGTCTACATTGCGTTTGCTCCCTCTAAACTCCTCCCCTTTACCTTCATATGCAATGATTTACATTCCGCTGCTATACTCTTAGATTTGCGTGTGTAGGTTGATTGCTTGACTTGTGCTAAGTTGCTAAAATCTGCCAAGACTTAAAATTGGGAAAAGGCTAGATTTTTATTTACTCAAGTAGTCTAATCACCTCCCCTCTAGACATACTTTCGATCCTACAGCTCTCCCTTCTCATTGCTATGCATCTTCCAGATAGATCTTGCGTGAGTGTAGGAAAATTTTGAAATTTCATGCTTCGTTCCTCAAAAGTGGCATCCTAGTCAGGTCTATGCGTAGATGATATGCACGAGTAGGACACAAAGAGTTGTAGGCGATCATACTCATACTGCTTACCACCAACGTCTTATTTTGATTCGGCGGTATTGTTGGATGAAGCGGCCCGGACCAACCTTACATGACCACGTTCATGATATCGGTTCCACCGACAGACATGCAACTTGTTTTGCATAAAGGTGGTTGCGGGTATCTGTTTCTCCAACTTTAGTTGAATCGAATTTGACTATAGCCGGTCCTTGTTGAAGGTTAAAACAGAAAACTTGACGAAACATCGTTGTGGTTTTTGATGCGTAGGTAAGAACTGTTCTTACTAGAAGCCCGTAGTAGCCATGTAAAACTTGCAACAACAAAGAAGAGGACGTCTAACTTGTTTTTGCCGGGCATGTTGTGATGTGATATGGTCAAGACATGATGTGATAAATGTTATTGTATGAGATGATCATGTTTTGTAAAAGTTATCGGCAACTGGCAGGAGCCTTATGGTTGTCGCTTTATTGTATGAAATGCAATCGCCATGTAATTGCTTTACTTTATCACTCTGCATTAGCGATAGTCATAGAAGCAATAGTTGGAGAGATAACAATGACACTACAATGGAGATCAAAGTGTCAAGCCGGTGACGATGGATATCATGACGGTGCTTTGGAGATGGAGATCAAAGGCACAAGATGATGATGGCCATATCATGTCACATATTTTGATTGCATGTGATGTTTATCTATTATACATCTTATTTTGCTTAGTACGGCGGTATCATTATAAGATGATCCCTCACTAAATTTCAAGGTATAAGTGTTCTCCCTGAGTATGCACCGTTGCGACAGTTCATCGTGCCGAGACACCACGTGATGATCGGGTGTGATAAGCTCTACGTTCACATACACCGGGTGTAAGAGAGTTTTGCACATGCAGAATACTCGGGTTAAACTTGGCGAGCCTAGCATGTACATACATGGCCTCGGAACCCTGGAGACCGAAAGGTCGAACGTGAATCATATAGTAGATATGATCAACATAGAGATGTTGACCATTGAAAACTACTCCATCTCACGTGATGATCGGACATGGTTTAGTTGATTTGGATCACGTAATCATTTAGATGACTTGAGGGATGTCTATCTAAGTGGGAGTTCTTAAAGTAATATGATTAATTGAACTTAATTTATCATGAACTTAGTCCTGATAGTATTTGCATATCTATGTTGTAGATCAATAGCTCGCGTTTAGCTCCCTGTTTTATTTTTGATATGTTCCTACAGAAAACTAAGTTGAAAGATGATAGTAGCAATGATGCGGACTGGGTTCATGATCTGAGGATTATCCTCATTGCTACAGAGAAGAATTATGTCCTTGATGCACCGCTAGGTGACAGACCTATTGTAGGAGCAGATGCCAATGTTATGAACGTTTGATAAGCTCGATATGATTACTACTTGATAGTTTAGTGCACCATGCTTTACCTCTTAGAACCGGGACTTCAAAAACGTTTTGAACGCCATGGGTCATATGAGATGTGTCAAGAGTTGAAATTGATATTTCAGACTCATGCCCGTGTTAAGAGGTATGAGACCTCTGAAAAATACTTTGCCTACAAGATGGAGGAGAATAGCTCACATAGTGATCATGTGCTTAGAATGTCTAGGTACTACAATTGCTTGAATCAAGTGGGAGTTAATCTTACAGATAAGATAGTGATTGATAGAGTTCTCTAGTCACTACCACCAAGTTACAAGAACTTCGTGATGAACTATAATATGCAAGGGATGGAAAAGACAATTCCCGAGCTCTTCGCAATGCTTAAGGCTACGGAGGTAGAAATCAAGAACGAACATCAAGTGTTGATGGTTAACAAGACCACTAGTTTCAAGAAAAAGGGTGAAGGTAAGAAGGGGAACTTCAAGAAGAATAGCAAGCAAGTTGCTGCTCCCGGGAAGAAGCCCAAGTCTGGACCTAAGCCTAAAACTGAGTGCTTCTACTACAAAGGGACTGGTCACTGGAAGGGGAACTGCCCCAAGTATTTGGTGGATAAGAAGGATGGCAAAGTGAAAGGTATATTTGATATACATGTTATTGATGTGTACCTTACTAATGCTCGTGGTAGCGCCTGAGTATTTGATACTGGTTCTGTTGCTCATATTTGCAACTCGAAACAAGGGCTATGGATTAAATGAAGATTGGCTAAGGACGAGGTGCCGATGCGCATCGGAAATGGTTCCAAGGTTGATGTGATCGCTGTCGGCATGCTACATCTACATCTATCTCCGTGATTAGTTTTAGACCTGAATAATTGTTATTTGGTGCCAGCGTTGAGCATGAACATTATATCTGGATCTTGTTTGATGTGAGATGGTTATTCATTTAAATCAGAGAATAATGGTTGTTCTATTTATATGGGTAATATCTTTTATGGTCATGCACCCTTGATGAGTGGTCTATTTTTGTTGAATCTCGATCATAGTGATACACATATTCATAATATTGATGCCAAAAGATGCAAAGTTAATAATGATAGTGTAACTTATTTGTGGCACTGCCGTTTAGGTCATATTGGTGTAAAACGCATGAAGAAACTCCATGAAGATGGGCTTTTGGAATCACTTGATTATGAATCACTTGATGCTTGCGAACCATGCCTCATGGGCAAGATGACTAAGACTCCATTCTCCGGAACAATGGAGCGAGGCATTGACTTATTGGAAATAATACATAATGATGTATGCGGTCCGATGAGTGTTGAGGCTCGCGGCGGGTATCGTTATTTTCTGACCTTCACAAGTGATTTGAGCAGATATGGGTATATCTACTTAATGAAACATAAGTACGAAACATTTGAAAAGTTCAAAGAATTTCAGAGTGAAGTGGAAAATCATCATAACAAGAAAATAAAGTTTCTACGATCTGATCGCGGAGGTGAATATTTGAGTTATGAGTTTCGTCTTCATTTGAAACAATATGGAATAGTTTCACAACTCACGCCACCTGGAACACCACAACATAATGGTGTGCCTGAATGTCGTAACAGTACTTTATTAGATATGGTGCGATCTATGATGTCTCTTACTGATTTACCACTATCGTTTTGGGGTTACACTTTAGAGACGTCTGCATTCACGTTAAATAGGGCACCATCTAAATCCGTTGGGACGACACCATATGAAATGTGGTTTAGCAAGAAACATAAGCTATCATTTCTTAAAGTTTGGGGTTGCGATGCTTATGTGAAAAAGCTTCAGACTGATAAGCTCGAACCCAAATCGGAGAAATGTGTCTTCATAGGATACCCAAAAGAAACGGTTGGGCACACCTTCTATCACAGAGCCGAAGGCAAGATATTTGTTGCTAAGAATGCATCCTTTCTCGAAAAGGAATTTCTCTCGAAAGAAGTGAGTGGGAGGAAAGTAGAACTTGATGAGGAAATTGTACCTTCTCTCGAATTAGAAAGTAACTCATAAGAGAAATCCGTTCTCGTGATGCCTACACCAACTAGAGAGGAAGCTAATGATGATGATCATGAAACTTCATATCAAGTTACTACCAAACCTCGTAGGTCAACCATAGCACGTTCCGCACCAGATTGGTACAGTAATCCTATTCTGGAAGTCATGTTACTAGACCATGATGAACCTACGAACTATGAGGAAGCGATGATGAGCCCAGATTCCAGTAAATGGCTCGAGGCCATGAAATCTGAGATAGGATCCATGTATGAGAACAAAGTGTAGACTTTGGTGGACTTGCCCGATGATCGGCAAACCATTGAGAATAAATGGATCTTCAAGAGGAAGACGGATGCTAATGGTAGTGTTACTATCTACAAAGCTCTACTTGTCGCAAAAGGTTTTCGACAAGTTCAAGGTGTTGACTGCGATGAGATTTTCTCACTCATAGCGGTGCTTAAGTCTGTCCGAATCATGTTAGCAATTTCCGCATTTTATGAAATCTGACAAATGGATGTCAAAACTGCATTCCTTAATGGATTTCTTAAAGAAGAGTTGTATATGATGCAACCAGAAGGTTTTGTCGATCCTAAAGGTGCTAACAAAGTGTGCAAGTTCTAGTGATCCATCTATGGACTGGTGCAAGCATCTCGGAGTTGGAATATACTCTTTGATGAGGTGATCAAAGCATATGGTTTTATACAGACTTACGTTGAAGCCTGTATTTACAAGAAAGTGAGTGGGAGCTCTGTAGCATTTCTGATATTATATGTGGATGACATATTGTTGATTGGAAATGATATAGAATTTCTGGATAGCATAAAAGGATACTTGAATAAGAATTTTTCAATGAAACACCTCGGTAAAGCTACTTATGTATTGGGCATCAAGATCTATAGAGATAGACCGAGACGCTTAATAGGACTTTCACAAAGCACATACCTTGATAAAGTTTTGAAGCAGTTCAAAATGGATTAGTCAAATAAATGGTTCTTGCCTGTGTTACAAGGTGTGAAGTTGAGTAAGACTCAAAACCCAACCACGGCAGAATATAGAGATAGAATGAAAGTCATTCCCTATGCCTCAGTCATAAGTTTTATAAAGTATGCCATGCTATGTACCAGACTATTGTGTGCCTTGCCATGAGTTTGGCAAGGGGGTACAATAGTGATCCAGGAGTAGATCACTCGACAATGGTCAAAATTATCCTTAGGTACCTAAAGAGGACTAAGGAAATGTTTCTCGGCTATGGAGGTGATAAAGAGTTCGTCGTAAAGAGTTACGTCGATGCAATCTTTGACACCGATCTGGATGACTCCGAGTCTTGATCTGGATACATATTAAAAGTGGGAGCAATTAGCTAGAGTAGCTCCATGCAGAGCATTGTAGACATAGAAATTTTCAAAATACATACGGATCTTAATGTGGCAGACCCGTTGACTAAACTTCTCTCACAAGCAAAACATGATCACACCTTAGTGATCTTTGGGTGTTAATCACATAGCGATGTGAACTAAATTATTGACTCTAGTAAACCCTTTGGGTGTTGGTGACATGGCGATGTGAACTATGGGTGTTAATCACATAAAGATGTGAACTATTGGTGTTAAATCACATGGCGATATGAACTAGATTATTGACTCTAGTGCAAGTGGGAGACTGAAGGAAATATGCCCTTGAGACAATAATAAATTTTTTATTTTATATTTCCTTATATCATGATAAATGTTTATTATTCATGCTAGAATTATATTAACCAGAAACTTGATACATGCGTGGACAAACACATCGTGTCCCTAGTAAGCCCCTACTAAGACTAGCTCGTTAATCAAAGATGGTTAAGTTTCCTAACCATAGAGATGTGTTGTCATTTGATGAACAGGATCACATCATTACGAGAATAATGTGATGGACAAGACCCATCCGTTAGCTTAGCATGTTGACCATTCAGTTTTATTGCTATTGTTTTTTTCATGTCAAATACATATTCCTTCGACTATGAGATTATGCAACTCCCGGATACCAGAGGAATGCCTTATGTGCTATCAAACGTCACAACGTAACTGGGTGATTATAAAGATGCTCTACATGTATCTCCGAAGGTGTTTGTTGGTTTGGCATAGATCGAGATTAGGATTTGTCACTCCGAGTATCGGAGAGGTATCTCTGGGCCCTCTCGGTAATACACATCAAAAGAAGCCTTGCAAACAATGTAACTAATGAGTGAGTTGTGGGATGATGTATTACAGAACGAGTAAAGAGAGTTGCCTGTAACAAGATTGAACTAGGTATGAAGATACCGACGATCGAATCTCGGGCAAGTAACATACCGATGACAAAGGGAATAACGTATGTTGTCATAAGGTTCGACCGATAACGATCTTCGTAGAATATGTCTGAGCCAATATGCGCATCCAGGTTCTGCTATCGGTTATTGACCAGAGAGGTGTCTCGGTCATGTCTACATAGTTCTCGAACCCGTAGGGTCCGCATGCTTAACGTTCGTTGACAATATAGTATTATATGAGTTATGTATGTTGGTGGCCGAATGTTGTTTGGAGTCCCGGATGTGGTCACGGATATGACGAGGAGCTCCGGAATGGTCCAAAGGTAAAGATTGATATATGGGATAATAGTGTTTGGTCTCCGAAAGGGTTCCGAAATTCACCGGAAGGTGTTCCGAACGAAATGTTTGGATGCGAGAACACTTTATTTGGGCCAAAGGGGAAAGCCCATGAGGCTTTTGGAAAGTGCAAAAGGGAGTTTTACGGAGACCAGAGGCTAGACGCCAGGAACCCTGGCGTCTTGGGGGTAGACGCCAGGAACCCTGGCGTCTAGCCCTAGAGTCCGAGAAGGACTCTTGCCTTTCGGGCAAAACCAACTTTGAGGAGGCTTTGCTCCAAGTTTCGACCCCAGGGCTCAATATTTAAATAGAGGGGCATCGCTAGCACCCAAGACACATCAAGAAACACCAAGCCATGTGTCGGCAACCCCGTCCCTCTAGTTTATCCTCCGTCATAGTTTCGGTTGTGCTTGGCAAAGCCCTGCGGAGATTGTTCTTCATCAACACCGTCACCACGCCGTCGTGCTGCCGGAACTCATCTACTACTTCGCCCATCTTGCTGGATCAAGAAGGCGAGGACGTCATCAAGCTGAACGCGGAGGTGCCATACGTTTGGTACTTGATCGGGATGGAACGTGAAGGTGTACGAGTACATCAACCGCGTTGATAAACGGTTCCGCTTTGCGATCTTCAAGGGTATGGAGATGCTCTCCCTTCTCGTTGCTATGCATCTTCTGGATAGATCTTGCGTGAGTGTTGGAAATTTTGAAATTGTATGCTTCATTCCCCAACACACATGACATGTCATCTCTAGATATATAAATGTATGCTTTTTTTATTCTGTAAATGCTAATTGCCTTTGTTCTTGCACGAATATGCAGTGTCCATTTATGCAGTTACACGCCAACTTTGACCAAGACTAGAATTTTGATCAAATATGTTCAGTCTATATTGATATGCAGTGTCCATTTATGCAGTTACACGCCAACTCAATTTGTCTTGTATTCGTACCATCAACATTTATAAAGTTTTTTATAGATGGGCACGCCATCAATGATATAGTGAACTGAATTAGCACTGAACTACCTACCCCTGTAACCATGCTCTGCAATGCATTTATGAGCAAATGACTGAAACAGTGGCAAATGATTGCTGCATGTGCTTACTTTGCGGCGTGCTGTCTTCACACCACATGACGCCTCGGAAACAAAAGGAACCTGAGCACATACAAACCCGCACGAGATCAATGTGCAGAACAGAATAGCCGAACGGGAAAGAAGAACTGTTTTTGTTAGGAGGAATGTGCAGAACAAAAGGTGACACTGTGACAGAAAGGTGCAGAAGAACCCTCATCAGCATTAAACATATATCAGATTCCCCGGCGCATCGCATGGCCGAACGGCACACACAACATTGGTTGGTTTAACGCTTGAGAGCTGGCTCGCCACCATGTCATTTCTTAGCAAAGATTCGGAAGCCAGATTTTGTTTGGTTATTTATTATTCATCGACTGGGCTACTAGCGCGGGAAGCAGCTCTGTGGAGCACCCGCGGCTGCGGGAGACGCCAGCCTAGCGCGCCTCTGGCACCACGGACGCCTGGCGGCGGTGGAGCGCATTCCGGGAGCGCCTGAAGGAGTCGATGCGCTGCTGCTTCAGCTGGTGGTGGAACTTGTTGATGAACTCGTCCGCGCGGGCGTCCACCTCGCTGCCGGCCTCCTGGATCTCCTCCTCCGACGCCGGCTCCTCCGCTTTCGCCACCAGGGGGCGGCCGCGCTCCGCGTCCCTCGTCGTCGCCGGCCTGCGCACCTCCACCACCTCGATGTCCTTCTTGGCCACGACGTGCGCGAACGCCGACTTGTCGCTCGCCGACTTGCGCAGCCTCGCCGGCCGCCGCGGCAGCTCGGCCTCGACGGCCGCCTCAGACATGCTCCTCTCCATGCGCGCGTGCTCGCGCTCACCCGGATTCTCCGGCTCCATCTCGAGCGCCGGCGGCTGATCGTCGGGCTGCCCCAGATCCAGTACTCCGGTCGCCGGGGCCTCAGAGGCGGGGGCGGTGAAGCGAGGCAGGTTGGGCGACCGGTGCCGGACGGCCAGGTTCCTCCTCTCGCCGTCAGCACCGGGCGCAGTCCCTTCTCCGCCCTCCGCCGGGGCCGTGGCCATGGAGGTGACGAAGATGGTGAGGACGACGAGGTTGAGCACGATGAACAGCACCCATGGGGTGAACCACCCGTGCACGGTGCTCCACAGCTCAGGGATCGCCGCCACCTCCAGCATTGCGCCGCTTCTTCTCCTTCGCCGAGTGGGGTTTGGGTTTTGGCGTTTTGGTGGAGGAGGCGGGGTTGGGGAAGGGAAGAGTGGGGCTGCTGGTTATTTAAAGGTGGGAGGAGAAGCGGACAGCCGAAGGCCAGTTTTTTTGTGTGTGTATTTCTTTTGGCTGAAAAAAGAGAGGGTTTTATCATAAGCATTGCAGTTCCCATCTTCCATTACACTATGCATGACTTTGTTCATGTCTATTTACTCCATAGACGGTGTGCAAAATAAATATGCAAATATTTAAATGGTTATTGCTCTTTTTTTATAGAAAGTTTCGATTTCTACAAACATCGAGTGGATGGTGCCACACGTGGATGTCAATCCAGGAAGTGTTCTTTCGGTGCTTGGACGGACGCAAAAAAGAAACGGCTTTTGATGTTAGAGATAACTCGACGAGAAGCGCTTGGACGGACGCAAAAAGAGAAACGACTTTTGATGTTAGAGATAACTCGACGAGAATTTTGTGGATCGATATAGCGTCATTAGTGCGGCATTTTAATGTCATGAGAGAGGGTTCCACACTGGAAAAAACGTTCTTTAGGATAGCGCATCACGTGCATGCTGGTGCCAAATGTTATTTCGGTGGCTAGACGGATGGATGGGCAGAACTTTTGTTGTGAGTTATTCCACCCGATTTTTTTCGATTAATGTAGCATTATTTGTATTTTGTAGATGAAAAGGCCACGGTGTAGGAAATGATGGATACATGTTCTCATTGTTTTAATCAACGAAAATGAAAAGTTGTATACTGTTGCAACTCAATGTGAGAAATACTAGCTGATAATGAGATTAAGATACATGTTGCGAGCGTTGTAAAAGTTACTTTCTCTGCAAACTAATAGAAGATCTTTTAGATACCTACTTTAGTATCTTAGGTATCTAAAAGATCGTTTATTAGTTTACAGAGGGAGAACTATATCATTTGCGTATTATCTTCGTATTTATTTTTATAATTTATTTTAGAGTTTTGTACACTCTAGCCCGTGACACTAACTTTGTTGTGAGTGAGGATGTTCATAAAAGATAAATAGTTCAAAGTCATATATAACATAAAGCCATACTTGAATGGGATACATGTTATGAGTATTGATGATAAGATTAAACATTCCTAAAATTGACGCTAAATGTCACACGACTAAAGTAGTACTACATATGTGTGGCACTGCATTTGGTCACATTGATGAAATACGCATGGAGAAATTCCATAGTGATGGATTTTTGAAGTCATTTGATTATGTATCAGCTGACACTTGCAACATCGTCCAAGACTAGGGTGACTAAAATACCATTCAAAGGTCATAAGGAACAACCAACAATGAACTCATTGACAAACATACCTACTACTGATGTGTGCAATCTAATAAGTGTTGTTGCAAGCGGTGGATTTATCTTTAAGGATCAAGCAGATATGTAAATATTTTCTTAATGTGACAGAAGTCTAGATCCTTTGAAATTGTTCAGAAAGGTTTTCAGAATGAACTAGAAATTATTGCATCAAGAAAAAAAATGTGTTTTTGCAATTAGATCGCGAAAAGGAATATATTTGAGTTACAAGTTTAGCGAATGTCTCATAAGTTGTAAAAGAGTTTCATAACTCGAAAGTACCTTTCTGCTCCCGAGCTCAAATGAGCTTGGTGAGCAGTAAAATCGAAAACAAATCAAAAAATAAAAAAAAAATCCATTTTTTTGGGAGAAGCATTGACAAAAGTTCTAAGTTCTTGCAAAAATACTTCATCGAATCACATTCCTCTAAGGTGTGGCAAAAAAAAAACAAATTCAGTGCTCCAAAATTCTTTTCAAAGTAGCATTTTCAGTGTACCAATTTTTTTGCCATGCCTTCTAGGAATGTGATTTCATGACGAATTTTTGCAAGCACCAAAAACTTTTATCAATGTTTCTCCCAAAAAAATTGGAATTTTTTGAATTTTGTTTCAATTTTACTGAGCTCGGGTGCAGAAACTCTGCGTCCTTCATAACTTATACTTCCGCGAACACCACTTAGAATGGAATGTCTGAGAAGTTGCATCAATCTTTTTCTGATGCAGTTGCTTGGGAAAAAACCACTTTTGGTCTTTGTTTTTTGTGTGTGTGTAATATGCTATTTTGCAGGTTCTAAGCAACAATGGATGATTTGAACATTTGTATCACAATAAAAGAATCGGAACCGCCCATTAAATAAATCTTTACAACTTTAGGGTCGAGACCAAATGGTGAGAATTACAAAATTAATCATAGTTTACTCTAACTGTTGGAGACTAAAAAATCTAGGTGATGGTAGAAATTTGCGGGACACTGGAATTGAAAACCTTCACTTATAATGAAATGAAAATAAATCTATTTGGTCAGGTACTAACTGCCAAAGCGAAAGTATGGTTATATACTGATCCTGCATGTACCGTTGATATGAGGGAATAATTATTTGGCACGTTCTTGGTTTATTTTTATACGGAGAGAGTGTCTTATGAGGCCAGACACACAATGAACAACTTTATTCGAAAACCTAGTGAAAGTCTTGTTAAGGCTTATCAAAGGTACCATGCTTTACTTGATAATTATCCTCATCATTATTACCCCCCTGGGTGGACATATAGTTTATGAAGGACTAGATGACTAGTGTAAGATAACTATATACCTTACATTTGGAGGATCCTTTTTTGACTGTAGTATTGCTCAAGCTTGGAGGTTTTTGAATAAAATTCGTGCTCATTGGGAGAGTTGGTAACTAGAAATGGGGGAGATGGTATGATTGCATTAAGTCCTACTCTTTTTCTGAAAAGGTTGGAGAGCCAAGTGAAAATTTCCATCTTGACTCCAATGTTGTTTTGCAGATTATAAAAGATTATTACATTGAGCATTTTCAGGACTCTTTGCAAAAGGTTAAGGCTGTTGGATCCTAGAAATAAATGGTCCAAAATTATATGATCTAATGTAAAAGGACTCTTTGCTTTACATGATTTAACATGTAGTATTAAGTTGATCCAGTGGTTTATATTATTTGGCTTAGATTCGACCATGACAATGTTTTGATTTGGTTTGGCCTAGTTAGGACTTCTCCTATATATAGAAGTCACTAGCGACCAAATTCAATGTCCATGATCAATCGGGGGGAAAAGATAAATAATCAATCACCGCCACACATGATGAGCCTTGCTACACACCCTCACGTCCTTGCTACTGACTCTAATTTCCGGTGGCGTTGTCGCACGTGATGAGATCCGGAGCACACCCTCGCCCTTGTATGCACTGCTGTCATTGATGTCGCTTGAACTATGTCGGTATTTCCACAAAGAGGAAGGGATGATGCAGCACAACTACGGTAGGTATTTCCCTTAGTAATGAAACCAAGGTATTAATATAGTAGGAGAACCAAGAAACACTATGAAAACGGTAACAACACACAAGGAACAAATACTTGCAACCCAACGCTTATGAGGGGTTGTCAATCCCTCTTACGGGTAACGGCATAGGAAATTGTCAAGTTGACGGGATAAAAAATGTGTAGTTTGGATAAAATAGATCCCGAATAAATGCGACATAAAAGATGAAAATAAAATATGCAGTAGAGTATTTTTGGGTTTTTGGAATAATAGATCTGAAAATAAATGCAAACAAAAATAGATCTCAAAGGAAAATAATAGATCGGAAAGTAAATATGATAAAGAATAGACCCGTGGGCCATAGATTTCACTAGTGGCTTCTGTCAAGAAATAGCACATGGTGGGTAAACGAATTACTGTTGGGTAATTGATAGAACCTCAAATAATTGTGATGATATCCAGGCAATGATTAATATATAGGCATCACGTCCAAGTTCAGTAGACTGACTCCTGCCCGCATCTACTACTATTACTCCACACATCGACCGCTATCCAGCATGCATCTAGTGTATTAAGTTCATGGAAAAATGGAGTAATGCAATAAGAACGATGACATGATGTAGACAACATCTACTCATGTAGGAATATACCCCATCTTGTTATCCTTAATAGCCACGATCAATATGTGTCTTGCTGCCCCTTCTGTCACTTGGAAAGAACACCGCACGACTGAACCCATCACAAAGCACCTCTTCCCATGGAAAGAAAAATCAATCTAGTTGGCCTAACTAAACCAAAGATTTGAAGAAGAAATATGAGACTATAAATAATCATGCATGTAAGAGATCAAAAGAATACTCAAATAACTTTCATGGATATATAGATCTGATCATAAACTCAAAGTTCATTGGATCCCAACAAACACACCGCAAAAAGAGTTACATCAAATAGATATCCAAGAGACCATTGAATTGAGAATCAAGAGAGAGAGACAGAGAGATAGAGAGAGAGAGTGAGAGAGAGAGAGAAAGAGGAAGCCATCTAGCTACTGCCTACGGACCTGTAGGTCTATGATGAACAACTCACGCATCATCGGAGAGGCTTCAATGTTGATGGTGAACCCCTCCGTGATGGTGTCTAGATTGGATCTCATGATTTTGGAACTTGTGGCGGTTGGAAATGTGTTTTGTCGACTCCCCTAGGTTTTCTGAAATATTTGGGTATTTATAGTGCGAAGAGGCGGTGCGGGAGGCCACCGAGGTGGGCACAACCCACCAAGGCGCGCCTGGTCCCCCAGGCGCACCCAGGTGGGTTGTGCCCCCCTCGGGGCACCCCTCCGATACTTCTTTGGCCCATGTTGTTTCTTCTGGTCCACAAAATTTCTCCACAAAGTTGCGCCGCGTTTGGACTCCGTTTGGTATTGATTTTCTGTGATGTAAAAAAACAAGCAAAAAACAACAACTGGCACTGGGCACTATGTCAATAGGTTGGTCCCAAAAATGATATAAAGTTGCTATAAAATGATTATAAAACATCCAAGAATGATATTATAACAACATGGAATAATCAAAAATTATAGATACGTTGGAGACGTATCGGCATCCCCAAGCTTAATTCCTGCTCGTCCTCGAGTAGGTAAATGATAAAAACAAATTTTTTTGATGTGGAATGCTTCCTAACATGTTCATCACATATTCTTTTCTTTTGTAGCATAGACATTTGTAATTTTATATGATTCAAAGAAGTAGTCTAGTTTTGACATGGAGATTTCAATACTCAAGCATATCAACAAGCAACCATGTCTTTCAAAATATCAACACTAAAGAAAGTTATCCCTAGCCCATCATGCTTAATCATTGATCCATTCATGAAGCACACTCGCATATTACCTACATCCAATGCTCAAGTACGATCATAGTGCCCTTAGTTGGTGCTTTATAAGAGAAGATGGAGACTCAAATAAAAAAATTGCATAAAGTAAAAAAGAAAGGCCCTTCGCAGAGGGAAGTAGGGGTTTGTAGAGGTGTTAGAGCTCAAAGCTTAAATTGAGAGACAATTTTTTTTGAGAGGCATACTTTTCCCGTCAACGAAAATGACCGAGGAATTCACAACACTTTCCATGCTAGATATCATAGGCGGTTCCCAAACAGAGAATAAAGTTTATTCCTTTTCAACCATTCTTTCACATTCCACGGCTAGCCATATCCATGGGTACCGTCCATACCAACACTTTCCAAGGAATTTATTATTTGACAACATAAAGTAAATTTCTTTTTCATTTCGGGACTGGGCATCCCTAGTACCGCCGCACTCTCATGCAATGACAAGTGAATAAACACTCATATTGAGAATAACACATCTAGCATGGAAAATTTTGGCCACCATGCTCAAAAAAGATGTAAGTGAAGCACTAGAGCAATTCCATAGCTCAAAATTTTTAAGTGAAGCACATAGAGCAATTCTATTAAATCATAGCATAATTCCGGCTCTCTCAAATAGGTGTGTCCAGCAAGGATAGATGACACAAACTAAAAAGCAAAACAAGCAAATACTCATATAATACAAGATGCTCCAAGCAAAACTCATGATATGTGACGAACAAAAATATAGCTCCAAGTAAAATACCGACGGTTGTTAGAAGAAAGAGGGGATGCCTTCCGGGGCATCCCCAAGCTTAGTTACTTGTTTCTCTTTGGATAATAACTTGGGTTTCCATGGGGCATCCTCAAGCTTAGGCTCTTCTTACTCCTTATTCCTTCATCCATCGTGATCTCACCCAAAAGTTGAAAACTTCAATCACACAAAACTCAACAAAACCTTCGTGAGATCCGTTAGTATAACAAATCAAATCACCACTCTAAGTACTGTTGCAAACCCATTCATATTTTATTTTGCATTATATCTAATGTATTCCAACTTTACCATGGCTCATACCCCTACAAACCAGAGATTCGTGAAAATAAGCACACAATGTAAAGAAAACAGAATCTGTCAAAAACAGAACAGTTGGTAGCAATCTGAAAACGTCGTATACTTCTGTAACTCCAAAAATTCTGAAAAATGAGGACAACGTAGGCAATTTGTACATCAATCTTGTCTAAAAATATAAGAATTTTATCACGCTTATGTGATTTATTAAAATGATTTTACTGGGTGCAAAAGTTTTTGTTTTTCAACAAGATCAAATCAACTATCACCGAACATGATCCCAAAGGCTTTACTTGGCACAAACACTAATTAAAACATGAAAAACACAATCATAACAAACAAATAATTGTGCAAACACTCAAGAACAAAAATAAAAAGGCCAAAAATAAAATTTTATTCATTGGGTTTCCTCCCAACAAGCGCTGTCGTTTTATGCCCCTAGCTAGGATAATGCATAGATTCAAGTATTGTCATCTTTGGTTCTAGACCCATACGATGACCTCATGATTGATTCATATGGTGGCCTAATTCTTGTTCTAGGGAAGTATTCCATACCCTTTCTTAGTGCGAATTGAAATTTAATATTCCCTTCTATCATGGCAATCACGACACCTATAATGCGCAAAAATGGTCTACCAAGTATGATAGGACAAGATGGATTGCAATCAGTATCAAGAACAATAAATTCTATGGGCACATAATTCCTATTTGCAATAATAAGAACATCATTAATTCTTCCTATAGGCTTTTTAATAGTAGAATCCGCCAAGTGCAAATTAAGAGAACATTCTTTAATATCGGTAAGCCAAGCACATCACATAAAGATTTCAGAATTGTGGAAACACTAGCACCCAAATCACATAAAGCAAAACACTCATAATTTTTAATCTTGACTTTGATAGTAGGTTCCCATTCATCATGTAATTTCATAGGAATTGAAATATCTAATTCCAACTTTTCTTCTAAAGCTTTCATCATGGCATCTACTATATGTTTAGTAAAAGCTTTATTTTGTTCATAAGCATGGTGTGAATTTATCATGGATTGCAACGCATAAATACAATCAATCAACAAACAATTATCATAATTAATGTCTTTGTAATCCAAAAGTGGGCACATCACTAGTTAAAGTTTTGATCTCTCCAAACCCACTTTTATCAATTTTCTCAACAAGATTTTTACCCTCCCAATTATCGGGACGCCTTCTAGCTAAAGTTGAATCTACTCCAATCCCTTTTTCACTAGTCCTAATTTTACTAAACAAAGAATCAATAGAAGAAACACCAATCAATTTAAGATCTTCATCATTTTTATGAAAGCAATCACTAGAAAACGCTCTCTCTAAAAATTCTCTTTTAGCTCTAAGCATAGCGGTTCTTTTCTTACTTTCATCCATAGAAACATATAAAGCTTTAATTGATTCATCAACATTGGCCAAAAAAATTCAACTTGAGATATTCTACATTGTGAGAAATTCTGTCAATGCTTCTAGACATATCATTAATCTTATTCAATTTTTCTTCTATCGTAGTATTGAAAGCCTTTTGAGCATTGATAAATTCTTTAATATTATTCTCAAGATCAGAGGTGTTCCTATTATTATTGTAAGAAGAATTACCATAATTATTTAAGGAATTTCCAGGAAAAGGCCTAGGATTAAAACTAACTCTATAAGCATTGTTACTAAAATTGTTTCGCGAGATAAAATTCACATCTGCGGCATCACTATTTTTGTCAATCAAAGTGGACAAAGGAACATCATTAAGATCAATAGGAGCATTTTTATTAGCAACCAATTTCATCAGAGCATCAACTTTTTCACTCAAAGTAGAGATTTCTTTGATAGAATTAACCTTCTTACTAGTAGGTGCTCTTTCGGTACGCCATTGTGAATAATTAGCCATAATATTATCAAGAAATTTACTAGCTTAACCCAAAGTAATTTCCATAAAAGTGCCACCCGCGGCGGAATCTAAAAGATTTCTAGAAACAACATTCAATCCCGCATAAAAAATTTGTATGATCATCCAAAGATTTAAACCATGAGTAGGACAAATTCTTAGCATCAATTTCATTCTTTCCCAAGATTGCCCAACATGTTCATGCTCAAGTTGCTTAAAGTTCATGATTTGTATCCTAAGGGAAATAATTTTCATGGGAGGAAAATACTTAGTAATAAAAGCATCTTTGCACTTACCCGAAGAATCGATACTATTGCGAGGCAAAGAAGAAAACCAAATTTTTGCATGATCTCGCAAAGAAAACGGAAATTAACTTCACAATATCATTGTCCACATCTTTTTTCTTTTGCATATCATATAATTCTACGAATGTGTTTAGACGGGACGTGGCATCCTCAGTAGGAGTACCGGAAAATTGATCTTTCATAACAAGATTCAACGAAGCGACATTAATATCACAGACTCCGCACTAGTGGCGGGAGGAGCAATCAGAGTGCTAATAAAATCATTATTATTGGTATTATAAAAATCACACAACTTGGTATTTTCTTGAGACATCGTGACTAAGCAAACAAGATTGCACACAAAAACAGATCTGACGAGAAAACGGCGAACGAAAAAGAGGGCGAATAAAACGACAAATTTTTGTGAAGTGGGCGAGATGAAAACGAGAGGAAAATAGAAAATAATGTAAATTGCAAGGAGATGAGATTTGTTATTAGGAACCTGATAGATGTTGATGATGTCTCCCCGACAATGGCGCCAGAAATTCCTTTTGATGTCGCTTGAACTACGTCGATATTTTCCTAAGGAGGAAGGGATGATGCAGCACAACTACGGTAGGTATTTTTCTCAGTTATGAAACCAAGGTATCAATCCAGTAGAAGAACCAAGCAACACTACGTAAACGGTACCTACACACAAAGAACAAATAGTTGCAACCCAACGCTTATGAGGGGTTGTCAATCCCTCTTACGGGTAACGGCGTAGGAAATTGTCAAGTTGATGGGATAAAAAATGTGTAGATTGGATAAAATAGATCTCGAATAAACGCGAAATAAAATATGCAGTAGAGTATTTTTGGGTTTTTGGAATAATAGATCTACAAATAAATGCAAACAAAAATAGATCTCAAAGGCAAATAATAGATCAGAAAAAAATATGATAAAGAATAGACCCTGGGCCATAGATTTCACTAGTGGCTTCTCTCAAGAAATAGCACAAAGTGGGTAAAAAAATTACTGTTGGGAAATTGATAGAACATCAAATAATTATGATGATATCCAGGTAATGATCAATATATAGGCATCACGTCCAAGATTAGTAGACCGACTCCTGCCTGCATCTACTACTATTACTCCACACATCGACCGCTATCCAGCATTCATCTAGTGTATTAAGTTCATGAAAAAATGGAATAATGCAATAAGAATGATGACATGATGTAGACAAGATCTATTCATGTAGGAATAGATCCCATCTTGTTATCCTTAATAGCAACGATCAATACGTGTCTTGCTACCCCTTCTGTCACTGGGAAAGAACACCGCACGACCGAACCCATCACAAAGCACCTCTTCCCATGGCAAGAAAAATCGATCTAGTCAGCCTAACTAAACAAATGATTCGAAGAAGAAATACGAGGCTATAAACAATCATGCATATAAGAGATCAAAACTCAAATAAATTTCATGGGTAAAATAGATCTGATCATAAACTTAAAGTTCATCGGATCCCAACAAACACACCGCAAAAAAGAGTTACATCAAATGGTTCTCCAAGAGGCTACTGTATTGAGAATCAAAAGAGAGAGACAAAGCCATCTGGGTACTGCCTACGGACCCGTAGGTATACAATGAACTACTCACGCATCATCGGAGAGGCACCAATGAGGATGATGAACCCCTTTGTGGTGGTGTCTAGATTAGATCACATGGTTCTGGAACTTTCGGCGGTTGGAATCGTGTTTTGTCGGCTCCCCTAGGGTTTCTAGAATATTTGGGTATTTATGTTGGGGAACGCAGTAATTTCAAAAAAAATTCCTACGCACATGCAAGATCTACCTAGGTGATGCATAACAACGAGAGGGAAGAGTGTTGTCCACGTACCCTCGTAGACCGTAAGCGGAAGCGTTATGACAACGCGGTTGATGTAGTCGTACGTCTTCATGATCCGACCGATCCTAGTACCGAAAATACGACACCTCTGCGATATGCACACGTTCGGCTCGGTGACGTCCCACGAACTCTCGATCCAGTTGAGTGTCGAGGGAGAGTTTCGTCAGCACGACGGCGTGATGACAGTGATGATGAAGCTACCGTCGCAGGGCTTCGCCTAAGCACTACGACGATATGACCGAGGTGGATTATGGTGGAGGGGGGCACCGCACACGGCTAAGAGATCAATGATCAACTTGTCTGTTTAGGGTGCCCCCTGCCCCCATATATAAAGGAGCAAGGGGGAGGCCGGCCGGCCCTTGAGGTGTGCCAGGAGAGGAGGAGTCCTCCTAGTAGGAGTAGGACTCCCCTTTCCTAGTCCTACTTGGAGGAGGAAGGGCGGAAGGAAGGAGAGGAAGAGAAGAGAAGGAAAGGGGGGGGTCGCCCCCCTTCCCTAGTCAAATTCGGACTAAAGGGGAAGGGACGCGCGGCCCTGCCTTGGCCGGCCCTCTCTCTCTCCACTAAGGCCCATGTTGGCTCATTAGTCCCCCCTGGGGGTTCCGATAACCCCCCGACACTCCGATAATTATCCGGTGATCCCCGGAACTCATCCAGTGTCCAAATATAGTCATCCAATATATCAATCTTCATGTCTCCACCATTTCGAGAATCCTTGTCATAACCGTGATCACATCCGGGACTCCGGACTATCTTCGGTACATCAAAACACATAAACTCACAATACCGATCATCACGGAACGTTAAGCGTGCGGACCCTACGGGTTCGAGAACTATGTAGACATGACCGAGACACGTCTCCGGTCAATAAGAAATAGCGGAACCTGGATGTTCATATTGGTTCCCACATATTCTATGAAGATCTTTATCAGTCAAACCACATAACGATATACGTTGTTCCCTTTGTCATCGGTATGTTACTTGCCCGAGATTCGATCGTCGGTATCTCAATACATAGTTCAATCCGTTATCGGCAAGTCTCTTTATTGGTTCCGTAATGCATCATCCCGTAACTAACTCATTAGTCACATTGCTTGCAAGGCTTATAGGGATGTGCATTACCGAGAGGGCCCAGAGATACTTCTCTGATACTCGGAGTGACAAATCCTAATGTCGATCTATGCCAACTCAACAAACACCATCGGAGACACCTGTAGAGCATCTTTATAGTCACCCAGTTACGTTGTGACATTTGATAGCACATAAGGTGTTCCTCTGGTATTCGGGAGTTGCATAATCTCATAGTCAGAGGAACGTGTATAAGTCATGAAGAAAGCAGTAGCAATAAAACTGAACGATCATTATGCTAAGCTAACAGATGGGTCTTGTCCATCACATCATTAGAATGATGTGATCCCGTTCATCAAATGACAACACATGTCCATGGCTAGGAACTTAACCATCTTTGATTAACGAGCTAGTCAAGTAGAGGCATACTAGGGACACTCTGTTTGTCTATGTATTCACACATGTAGTAAGTTTCCATTTAATACAATTATAGCATGAATAATAAACATATAACATGATATAAGTAAATATAAGTAACAACTTTATTATTGCCTCTAGGGCATATTTCCTTCAGTCTCCCACTTGCACTAGAGTCAATAATCTAGTTCACATCGTCATGTGATTTAACACCAATAGTTCACATCTTTATGTGATTAGTTCACATCTTTATGTGATTAGTTCACATCTCCATGTGACTAACACCCAAATGGTTTAATAGAGTCAATAATCTAGTTCACATCGGTATGTGATTAACACCCAAAGAGTGATCATGTTTTGCTTGTGAGAGAAATTTAGTCAACCGGTCTGCCACATTCAGAGCCATATGTATTTTGCAAATTTTCTATGTCTACAATGCTTTGCATGGAGCTACTCTAGCTAATTTCTCCCACTTTCAATATGTATCTAGATCGAGACTTAGAGTCATCCAGATCGGTGTCAAAGCTTGCATCGACGTAACTCTTTACGACAAACTCTTTGTACCTCCATAACCGAGAAACATTTCCTTATTCCACTAAGGATATTTTTGACCGCTGTCCAGTGATCCATTCCTGGATCACTATTGTACCCTCTTGCCGAACTTATGGTGACGTACACAATAGGTCTGGTACACAACATAGCATACTTTATAGAACCTATGACTGAGGCATAGGGAATGACTTTTCATTCTCTTTCTATTTTCTGCCGTGGTCGGGTTTTGAGTCTTTACTCAACTTCACACCTTGCAACACAGGCAAGAACTCCTTCTTTGACTGTTCCATTTTGAACTAATTCAAAATCTATTCAAGGTATGTACTCATTGAAAATATATCAAGCATCTTGATCTATCTCTATAGATCTTGATGCTCAATACGTAAGTAGCTTCACCGAGGTCTTTATTTGAAAAACTCCTTTCAAACACTCCTTTATGCTTTCCAGAAAATTCTACATTATTTCCGATCAACAATATGTCATTCACATATACTTATCAGAAATGCTGTAGTGTGCCCATTCACTTTCTTGTAAATACAGGCTTCACCGCAAGTCTGTATAAAACCATATGCTTTGATCACTTTATCAAAGCATATATTCCAACTCCGAGATGCTTGCACCAGTCCATAGATGGATCACTGGAGCTTGCTCACTTTGTTAGCACCTTTAGGATTGACAAAACCTTCTGGTTGCATCATATACAACTCTTCTTTAAGAAATCCATTTAAGGAATGCAGTTTTGACATCCATTTGCCAGATTTCATAAAATGCGGCAACTGCTAACACGATTCAGAAATACTTTTAAGCATCGATACGAGTGAGAAAATCTCATCTTAGTCAACACCTTGAATTTATCGAATTTTTTTTGCGACAATTCGAGCTTTGTAGATAGTAACACTACTATCAGCATCCGTCTTCCTCTTGAAGATCCATTTATTCTCAATGACTCACCGATCATCGGGCAAGTCAATCAAAGTCCATACTTTGTTCTCGTACATGGATCCCATCTCAGATATTATGGCCTCAAGCCATATTGCAGAATCTGGGCTCATCATCGCTTCCTCATAGTTCGTAGGTTTGTCACGGTCTAGTAACATGACTTCCAGAATAGGATTATCGTACCACTCGGGTGTAGACCGTACACTGGTTGACCTACGAGGTTCGGTAGTAACTTGATCTGAAGTTTCATGATCATCATCATTAGCTTCCTTACTAATTGGTGTAGGAATCACTAGAACTAATTTCTATGATGAACTACTTTCCAATTCGGGAGAAGGTACAATTACCTCATTGATACGTCTCCAACGTATCTATAATTTTTGACTGTTCCATGCCATTATATTATCTGTTTTGGATGTTTATGGGCTCTATTATGCACTTTTATATTATTTTTGGGACTAACCTATTAACCCAGAGCCCAGTGCCAGTTTCTTTTTTTCCCCTTGTTTTAGAGTATCGCAGAAAAGGAATATCAAACGAAGTCCAAATGGAATGAAACTTTCGGAAAAGTTATTTTTGGAAAGAAAGCAATACAGGAGACTTGGAGTGCATGTCAGGGAATCAACGAGGAAGCCACGAGGCAGGGGGGCGCGCCCACCCCCCTGGGCGCACCCTCCACCCTCGTGGCTCCCCTGATGTATTTCTTCCGCCTATATATATCCATATACCCTAAAACTACCAGGGAGCACAATAGATCGGGAGTTCCATCGCCAGAAGCCTCCGTAGCCACCGAAAACCAATGTAGACCCATTCCGGCACCCTGCCGGAGGGGAAATCCCTCTCCGGTGGCCATCTTCATCATCCCGGTGCTCTCCATGATGAGGAGGGAGTAGTTCTCCCTCAGGGATGAGGGTATGTACCAGTAGCTATGTGTTTGATCTCTCTCTCTCTCTCTCTCTCTCTCTCTCGTGTTCTTGATTTGGCACGATCTTGATGTATCGCGAGCTTTGCTATTATAGTTGGATCTTATGATGTACCTCCCCCTCTACTCTCTTGTAATGGATTGAGTTTCCCCTTTGAAGTTATCTTATCGGATTGAGTCTTTAAAGATTTGAGAACACTTGATGTATGTCTTGTCGTGCGTATCTGTGGTGACAATGGGATATCACATGATTCACTTGATGTATGTTTTGGTGATCAACTTGCGGGTTCTGCCCATGAACCTATGCATAGGGGTTGGCACACGTTTTCATCGTGATTCTCCGGTAGAACTTTGGGGCACTCTTTGAGGTCCTTTGTGTTGGTTGAATAGATGAATCTGAGATTGTGTGACGCATATCGTATAATCATGCCCACGGATACTTGAGGTGACATTGGAGTATCTAGGTGACTTTAGGGTTTTGGTTGATTTATGTCTTAAGGTGTTATTCTAGTACGAACTCTAGGGCTGTTTGTGACACTTACATGAATAGTCCAACGGATTGATTGGAAAGAATAACTTTGAGGTGGTTTCGTACCCTGCCATAATATCTTCGTTTGTTCTCCGCTATTAGTGACTTTGGAGTGTCTCTTTGTTGCATGTTGAGGGATAGTTATGTGATCCAATTATGTTATTATTGTTGAGAGAACTTGCACTAGTGAAAGTATGAACCCCATGCCTTGTTTCCTAGTATTGCAATACCGTTTACGCTCACTTTTATCATTAGTTACCTTGTTGTTTTTATATTTTCAGATTACAAAAACCTTTATCTACCATCCATATACCACTTGTATCACCATCTCTTCGCCGAACTAGTGCACACATACAAATTACCATTGTATTGGGTGTGTTGGGGACACAAGAGACTCTTTGTTATTTGGTTGCAGGGTTTCTTGAGAGAGACCATCTTCATCCTACGCCTCCTACGGAATGATAAACCTTAGGTCATCCAGTTGAGGGAAATTTGCTACTGTCCTACAAACCTCTGCACTTGGAGGCCCAACAACGTCTACAAGAAGAAGGTTGTGTAGTGATGACCCACAAGTATAGGGATCTATCGTAGTCCTTTCGATAAGTAAGAGGTCGAACCCAACGAGGAGCAGAAGGAAATGGTAAGCGGTTTCCAGCAAGGTATTCTCTGGAAGTACTGAAATAAGTGGTAACAGATAGTTTTGTGATAGGATAATTTGTAATGAGCAACAAGTAACAAAAGTAAATAAAGTGCAGCGAGGTGGCCCAATCCTTTTTGTAACAAAGGACAAGCCTGGAAAAACTCTTATATAGAGAAAAGCGCTCCCGAGGACACATGGGAATATCGTCAAGCTAGTTTTCATCATGCTCATATGATTCGCGTTCGGTACATTGATAATTTGGTATGTGGGTGGACCGGTGCTTGCGTACTGCCCTTACTGGGACAAGCATCCCACTTATGATTAACCTCTATTGCAAGCATCCGCAACTACAACAAAAGTATTAAGGTAAACCTAACCATAGCATGAAACATATGGATCCAAATCAGCCCCTTACGAAGCAACGCATAAACTAGGGTTTAAGCTTCTGTCACTCTAGCAACCCATCATCTACTTATTACTTCCCAATGCCTTCCTCTAGGCCCAAATAATGGTGAAGTGTCATGTAGTCGACATTCACATAACACCACTAGAGGAGAGACAACATACATCTTATCAAAATATCGAACGAATACCAAATTCACATGAGTACTAATAGCAAGACTTCTCCCGTGTCCTCAGGAACAAACGTAACTACTCACAAAGCATAAACATGTTCATAATCAGAGAGGTATTAATATGCATATAGGATCTGAACATATGATCTTCCACCAATTAAACCAACTAGCATCAACTACAAGGAGTAATTAACACTACTAGCAACCTACTAGCACCAATCCCGGACTTGGAGACAAGAATTGGATACAAGAGATGAACTAGGGTTTTGAGAGGAGATGGTGCTGATGAAGATGTTGATGGAGATTGTCCTCTCCCGATGAGAGGAACGTTGGTGATGACGATGGCGATGATTTCCCCCTCCGGGAGGGAAGTTTCCCCAACAGAATAGCTCCGCCAGAGCCCTAGATTGGTTCCACCAAGGTTCCGCCTCGTGGCGGCGGAGTTTCGTCCGAGAAGATGGCTTCTTATTTTTTCCCATCGAAAGACTTCATATAGGAGAAGATGGCCACCGGAGGGCCACTAGGGGGCCCACGAGGTAGGGGCGCGCCCAGGGGGTAGGGCGCGCCCCCCACCCTCGTGGGCAGGGTGTGGCCCCCCTGGTGAAGTTCTTGCTCTCAGTATTTTTTATATATTTGGAAAACGTCTTCCGTGGAGTTTCAGGACTTTGGAGCTGTGTAGAATAGGTCTCTAGTATTTGCTCCTTTTCCAGCCCAGAATCCCAGCTGCCAGCATTCTCCCTATTTATGTAAACCTTGTAAAATAAGAGAGAATAGGCATAAGTATTGTGACATAATGTGTAATAACAGCCCATAATGCAATAAATATTGATATAAAAGCATGATGCAAAATGGACGTATCAACTCCCCGATGCTTAGAACTTGCTTGTCCTCAAGCGAAAAGCCGAAATCGAAAAATATGTCCACATGTTTAGAGATAGAGGTGTCGATAAAAATAAAATACAGACATGAGGGCATCATGATCATTCTTAGAAAAGCAACTTATATAATTCTTGTCATATGATTTGTTATGCTAGAGTAATAATTCAATCACAATTTCAAGTATGAATCGTAAACTTCATTGAAAACTAAAAAACTATAATCCCAGTCATTGGAGCAATTGCAATTTATGATAACATAGGAAAGAGTCAATATATATGAGCTTTTCTGCAAGTCCACATACTCAACTATCATATAGTCTTTCACAATTGCTGACACTCACGCAATACTTATGGGTATGGAGTTTTAATCGGACATAGAGAAAGATAGGGGCTTATAGTTTTGCCTCCCAACGTTTTACCTCAAGGGTAATGTCAACAATAATAGTTCATGCACACTCACATCCAATTAGCCATATATACCAGGATCTTTCCAACATACTGTGCTTGCCAAAGGATAAAATGTAAAAAGGAAGGGTGAAGATCACCATGACTCTTATGCAAGGTAGGAGATAAAAGTAAAAGATAGACCCTTTGCAGAGGGAAGCAGAGGTTGTCATGCGCTTTTATGGTTGGATGCACAAAATCTTAATACAAAAGAACGTCACTTTATATTGCCACTTGTGATATGGACCTTTATTATGCTGTCTGTCACTTTTATTTCTTCCATATCACACGATCGTATAAAGCTTATTTTATCCCACACTAATAAGTAATACATATTTAGAGAGCAATTTTTATTGCTTGCATCGATGACAACTTACTTGGAGGATCTTACTCAATCCATAGGTAGGTGTGGTGGACTCTCATGGCAAGACTGGTTTAAGGGTATTTGGAAGCACAAGTAGTATCTCTACTTGGTGTGATGAATTTGGCTAGCATGAGGGGGAAAGGCAAGCTCAACATGTTGGAGGATCCAAGACAATATAATTTATCTCAGATGTAAGAAAACATAACCATTACGTTGTCTTCCTTGTCCAACATCAACTCTTTTAGCATGTCATATTTTAATGAGTGCTCACAATCATAAAATATGTCCAAGATAGTATATCTATATGTGAGGACCTCTCTTTCTTTATTACTTCCTATTAATTGCAACGATGACCAAAACTATGTTTGTCAACTCTCAACAACTTTTATTCATCATACCTTTTCTATGTGAGCTCATTACTCTCCATAAGATCCATATGATCTCTTTGTTTCTTTTTATTTCTTTCTCTTTTCTTTTATTCACTTAGGATCATGGCAAAATAATCAAGCCCTTGACTCGACATTAATCTTTATTATATATAGCTCACGGACTCAATTACATAGAACGATAATAAAGCAAAACTCACAACTAGATCATACTAAGAACTTTTATTCTACTAGATCAAGATATTACCAAAAGGATCGAACTAAGAAAAACGGTAAAGATAAAAGTGATGGTGATATGATACCGGGGCACTCCCCCAAGCTTGGCAGTTGCCAAGTGGAGTGCCCATACCAGATACTCAATTCTTCTTTGTTGGTGGAGACGATGGTGACTTTGTTGATGGCGTAGGCTTGTCGTCCTTCTTCCAAGGCATAGGCTCACCATCATAGAAGGATGACCGAGTCTCCGGGATCCTCAAATCTGCAGCCAAACTCATCCTTTTGAATCTATATTTATACTCACAGTTTTGGTTTTGCAGGTCCTAGATTTGAGCTTAAAGGTGCTTGATTTTCTCGTGAAGCTTGAAGATGGTCTCCCCGATGTTGTCGGCATCCAGCTTATGTTTGTTGGTGAACTCTGCGATCATCATGTGGTTGGAGTTGAGTCCATGCTCCACCATCCCTTGACACTTGAAAACTTGTTGCTCCATTGCTTCGAGCCACGTCTCCACGCTTCCGGTCCCCTTTGGTCCCTCAGCATCACGGATGTGCAGCAACCCATCACACATCTCAATGGTTTGAGGGTGTCGCTACACCTCCGCGAGGTAAGGGTTGGTGACCTTCTCAAAGAACTTGTCCTTGGGAGCACTTGGAGACGTCATGATAATCTAGATCTGTCAGAAAAACAACTCGAAACAAAGATAGGAGATTTTTGCGTGATACGGGAGTCAAAACCCCCGGGAGATTATATAATGATTTTTTACCGACCAAAATACATGTCGTGTACGAAAACAGAGTCCGGAGAGCACACGAGGTGCCCACGAAGTAGGGGGCACGCCCAGGGGTTAGGGCGCGCCCTCCACCCTTGTGGAGTCCTCGTGTCCTTCCCAGGCTGCTACTTATTTTTCTATTTTTCTAAATATTCCAAAACGTACAAATATTGCCTTAAAAACTGTTTTGGAGTCGGTTTACTTACCGTACCACATACCTATTCCTTTTCGGAGTCTGGAACGTTCCGGAAAGTGTCCCTTATGTATTCCTCCGGGGTTACGGTTTCAATAACATTGGTTTCAACATTTATGGGATTACCTGAGATATAATGTTTGATTCTTTGACCGTTCACCACCTTCGGATTTGTGCCTTCGAAATTGTTGATTTTTATGGCACCGGAATGATAGACCTCCTCGATAACGTAATGACCTTCCAATTTAGATAGAAGTTTTCCTGCAGAAATCTTAAATGAGAGTTGTATAGCAATACATAATCACCTACATTAAACTCACGCTTTTGTATTCTTTTGTCATGCCATCTTTTAACTTTTTATTTAAACAGCTTGGCATTTTCATAGGCTTGGGTTCTCCATTCATCAAGTGAGCTAATATCAAAAAGCCTCTTCTCACCGGCAAGTTTGAAATCATAATTGAGCTCTTTAATAGCCCAATATGCCTTGTGTTCTAGTTCGAGAGGTAAGTGACATGCTTTTCCATAAACCATTTTATATGGAGACATACCCATAGGATTTTTATATGTAGTTCTATAGGCCCATAATGCATCATCAAGTTTCTTGGACCAATTCTTTCTAGATCTATTAATAGTCTTTTGCAAAATTAATTTGAGCTCTCTATTACTCAATTCTACTTGACCACTAGACTGTGGGTGATAAGGGGATGCAATTCTATGATTAACATCATATTTAGCAAGCATTGTACGAAAAGCACCATGAATGAAATGTGAACCACCATCAGTCATTAAATATCTAGGGACTCCAAATCTTGGAAAATAACTTCTTTAAGCATCTTAATAGAAGTGTTATGATCAACACTACTAGTTGGAATAGCTTCTACCCACTTAGTAACGTAATCAACATCAACTAAAATATGTGTATATCCATTAGAGGAAGGAAAGGGTCTCATATAGTCAAAGCCCCAAACATCAAATGGTTCAATAACAAGTGAATAATTCATAGGAATTTCTTGACGTCTACTAATATTACCAATTCTTTGACATTCATCACAAGATAGGACAAACTTACGAGCATCCTTAAAGAGAGTAGGCCAATAAAAACCAGATTGCAATACCTTATGTGCAGTTCTATCTCCAGCATGGTGTCCTCCATAAGCTTCGGAGTGACACTTGCGTAGGATCTGTTCCTATTCATGCTCAGGTACACAACGTATAATAACACCATCTACTCCTTTATAAAGATGTGGGTCATCCCAAAAGTAATGCCTCAAATCATAGAAGAACTTTTTCTTTTGCTAGTATGTGAAACTAGGTGGTATAAACTTAGCAACAATATAATTAGCATAATCAGCATACCATGGAGCAGTACGAGAAGCATTTATGACATTTAATTGCTCATCAAGAAATCTATCATCAATAGGTAGTGGGTCATCAAGCACATTTTCTAACCTAGACAAGTTGTCTGCAATGGGGTTCTCAGCTCCCTTTCTATCAACAATATGCAAATCAAATTCTTGTAGCAAGAGAACCCATCTAATAAGTCTAGGTTTAGCATCTTTCTTTTCCATAAGATATTTAATAGCAGCATGATCAGTGTGAATAGTTACTTTAGAATCAACAATATAAGGTTTGAACTTATCACAAGCAAATACTGTAACATCCCAAATTTTCAATTTGGAATGTTATACATTAGATCATCATTGCATATCATATTTTACTTTGCATTTTGGTTGATCCTAGAAAATTCTACGCAACTCAATGACCCACGGAGAGAGTTGGGGATTTCGTTATTTTCATATTTGAGTTTTCTCAAATTTTGAGAATAGGATCATTTGATTTTATTTATTTTATCATCAATTATTTCTATTACAAAAATACGAGAGAGGGGATAAAATGACTTTCCCAAAATAAATAAATATTGAGGATTTAATAATAAAATCAAATAAGATTTTATTTCGGAGTTTTTCGGTGTTTTATTTGAATTTAGGAAAAATGTGCGTTTTCCAAAATTGCGTTTAGGTCCCAAATAAATGTTCACCTTGTGCGGCTTGATTTTAGAAGCCCGTGAAAATTTATTTTAGAATTTTTGGAGTCCGTTTAGTATTTCTTTTTATTTTTCTTTCGAGCGGAATAAAAAAACGAACCGACCTACGGGCCGTGTCCGACTAGGACTCCGGCTCGGGGGGGGCCTTTATAAGCCGGGGCAGCCCACCCCGAGGGAAACCCTAGCCAGCCCCCAGCCTAGCCGCCGCCCCCGCCCTAGCCGCCGCAGCCGCCGCCGCGCCGCCGCCGTCGTCCGCCGCCGACGTCGCCGGATCCTGCCGCCGAGGTTCGTCGCGCCTCGTTTTCCATGCCGTCATAAAAAAACAGAGAAAAAAATAAAAAATCGGCGTTCGTCGTTTTTTCTTTTTCTCGGATTAAATCCACGATTTTTCTGATCGCGATTCCTGATCCGATTTTCGTTTTAGTATAACTTTTCACTCGTTTATCGGAATCAGGCGATTCAAGTGCCTAGAGTTTCGTCTCGAAACCCTCTATCCGAATAACCAACTTAAACAAGTTTTTTCTACTGTAAAATTTTCCCTAGATCCAGATTGCTAGAACGAAGTTGTTTTCTTTCGCCGTTGGATTTTCGTTGCTACGTTCGATTTGATTCTTTTTGCCAACCGGAGTTCTTAAGTTGAACCATCTGGTTAGATCTCTTATTTGAGTTTTACCCGTGCATTAGATTAGTACTTATTGTATGCTTGTTTGTTTGTCTGCGATAGAATACCTGGAGTGCGCCGCCTGTTACTTCGAATCGTTAGGTTTCGCGGATCATCAGCAAGGCAAGTAACACTTTGATCATACCTTTTCTACTACCCAGTTTTATTGCATTAGATCAACCCTCACACATTGCACAATTAGGATCTAATTAAATTGTGGGATGGGAAGTAGATGAGGTAGTATCTATTACCTGTTATTATCAAACCTTTGGGAGTTACTTCTACGTTTGCTTATTATGCCATGCTATGCTAGTAGACGTGGATTGGGTGAGTGATATCCATGACAGATGTGAGATTGTTAATTAATAGTTTACCTAAGGTGGCAACCTAAATACACATCTGGGTGGATTGAGGCACCTGGGTATTCCAGGATTTGCCTGTTTTCTTTTGGACCGCCACCCAGGCTCAAAGGGATCATGAGACTATTCATACTAGAAACTTCCGTGTGCATCCACAAGCTATTATGGGCTCTAGCATAGTTGACTAAGTTGTGCGAACTCTTACAGTGGTAGACTAGTAGCTGTAGGGGATGTAGGTGGTACGGTCTACCCGATCGTAAGGTGCTAGCGCTTCTGAAAGACTGTCTCGGTCATCCGTCTTCTCAAACACCATGTAGTGCGAGAAACCAAACGGAGGCGGTCGAGTCTTGTGGGGAAAAGTGCACAAACCTCTGCAGAGTGTAATAAACTAATCATGGTTAGCCGTGTCCCCTGTTATGGACATCTTGAGTATCGAGTACTTGGATTTTCATGTGAATCTCAACATGTTACTCTAAATTAATTTTGTTGGGTTATGTTTAATGATGATGCTTAATTGGGATTGAGAATGCTGTCAACCATTCTCAATGTTTAACAACCACCATGATAGTTAAATAAATTTATTCCTTTGAAGTAGGAAAAAATTGGCTTCACGCAAAACTGTAACCATAGAGCTTTCCACCAGCCAAATATGCATATAGTATAGCTGTTACATTCTATTACTCTCTATGTGTTACCTTGCCAGCATATTCCATGTGCTGACCCGTTTTCGGGCTGCAACGTTAATGTTGCAGACTTTTCAGATGATGATTAAGGAGTTTTTAGGTCGTGGTTCTATACTTAGTGATGCCGTTGGAGTTGATGGACTCACTTATCTTCCAAGCCCTCCACTGTTATCGTTATTAGATGGCCTTAAGCCATATTTATTGTAATAAGTTCTCTTTTGAGACACTCAATGTAATAAGTGTGTGATTGCTACTCTGCTATAAATCCTCCGAGTACTGTGTGGTGTCAGCATTACTGATCCAGGGATGACACCGGAGCATAGAGATCAGACTGTTTGAGGTCTGGTCGCTACAGAGATGGTATCAGAGCACACGTTGACTGTAGGACACAACCACTAAGCATAAGACCTAGATCACTATTCACTCTCTTCTCTTCTGACCTCTCATCTTTTCTACTCTTTAGGATGGCGGACGCAAGGAACAAGTTCACACAACCGGATGAAGATACACCCTTTGGACGACACTTGAAGGAAGTCACTAGATACCTGAACATAGGAGTACCTATCTTCACGGGAACCTACAACGCCACTTTACCTGAAGAAGAGCGCTGGATGATTCAAGTTCAAGTTCCAGGAAGGACGTTCATGCCAGTCATTGAGCCCATAGAGTTTTCTTTTGATGCACCAACTTGGAGTCTAGGAAAGAGCATGGCAGCTCACATCGCCATGGGACGCATTGGAGAAGTCTACCGCTAGGATCTCAAGGATACTATCTACCAGATTTGTGGGCGCCGAGATGAGCACTGGGAGATGATCAGCACCAGGAAGGATAGGTCAATCGCAACTTTTATCCAGGAGCTAAACCAGCACATTCGACGACAGGAGAACCAGATGTGCGCCGACATGATAGATCTGAAGAAGGCTAAGACTAGAATCAAGGAACTGGAGGAAGAACTAAAGGCTACACGTGAAGATTATGAAGAGGAAATTGAAGTATTGGTGGAGAAGAATGACGACCTGATCAAGAAGATTGGAATATTTATGGGAGGCCCTACGCCAGTAGATGAAGAGCCCCAGGAGATTAGCCCGGAAGACTACATCATCATCGACGGCACCGACTTGGAACCAGATAGTAGCGATGATGACTATGTCGATGAAGCTGGAGCAGATATTATGGAGTCAACGACCGAAGAATATTTCTAGTAGACCACCTCATCAGTAGTAGTAGTCCACCATGTAAATATAGTAGTCCGAGCACTTTTGCGATAGTTAGATCGATTGTATGCCCTTGTTTGATTGATTGAAGTGAATTGTTTGTTTTTGCCTCATGTGCATATGGGTAGTGTTTTCTCTTTAGACCCCCTCTATTCTTATATCTCATCTCTTCTAAAACCCTCAGATGCCTCCGAGACGTGACCCCGGATTTGCCTTTCCACCGGAGCTCACCCAGTTGATCCAGAGCAGAACACATTGATGCAGTTGCTAGTCCAGAATCAGAATCAGGGGAACAACAACAACAACCCACCACCACCACCTGTTGACCACTTAGCCCGTTTTCTTAGGCTGAATCCGCCGGTGTTTTCCAGTAGCACCGAGCCGATAGTAGCACATGATTGGCTCCGCAAGACAGCTAGGGAGTTGACCACAGCAGGATGCACAGATGCGGAGAAGGTGAAGTTTGCCGCACATCAGTTAGAAGGACCCGCAGCATCATGGTGGGAGAATTTCACAGCCACTTTCCCTGTCGACACTGTCACATGGGACCAGTTTCAGCAGGCTTGTCGTACTGCACATGTTTCAGCAGGAGCTATGGCCATGAAGAAGCGTGAGTTTCACAACTTGCGCCAAGGAGGATGGACAGTTGGCCAGTATGTGGAGGAATTTAGTAAGTTAGCACGTTATGCCCCAGATGACGTCGCTACGGATGCAGCTAAGCAGGAGAAGTTTCTGGAAGGACTGAATGATGAGTTGAGCATGCAGTTGATGGTAGCAACCTTCAACAACTACCAGGAGTTGGTAGATCGTGCTCTTATGATTGAAGGGAAGCTTCAGCAAATTGAGAACCGCAAGAGGAAGTATGGACAAGGAAAGTACAATTCAGGAGCTCAGCAGAAGCCACGTTTTACCCCTAGACTGGGAGGACATTTTCAGCATACCCATGGAGGAGGTAGCTCGCACAATCACAATGGCACCAAGAATGGTAATGGCAATGGAGGAAGCAACGGCCAGAACCGCACCAACCCATCAACCCCAGCCAAGAAGGACCTAAGCCAAGTCACTTGTTTTAAGTGTCAGAAGACCGGACATTATGCCAATGAATGTCCTGAAGGCCAAAATGGCAATGGAAGTTTTGGGAAGAAGCCAAACCCTTTCAATAGGGGACAGGTGAACCAGGTTAGCGTGGAGGAGGTTGAAGCTCAGCCCGATGCAGTAATAGGTAAGTTTTTGGTTAAGTCATTTACTGCACTCGTTCTTTTTGATACTGGTGCATCGCATTCATACATCTCAAGGGGATTTGTGGATAAGTATAACCTACCAACCCAAGCCCTTAGGTCACCCATGTTAGTAACCTCGCCCGGAGCAGAGTATGTGGCTAGTATATGGTGTGATCGGTTACCATTAAGGATTGGTAACTATGTTTTTCCCTCAGACCTAATAGTATTGGAATCTCAAGGATTGGATGTGATATTAGGCATGGATTGGTTATCAAAGTATGAAGGGAATATTGAATGTGCTAGTAAGTCAATTTTGCTTACCACCCCAGAAGGGAGAAGGATCAAGTATGTATCCCGGCATGTGCCAAAGAGGACACAAGTAAATTGCTTAACATGAGTTGTGCAGGAGGAACTACCAGTGGTAAGGGATTTCCCTGATGTATTTCCAGAGGAGTTGCCAGGCATGCCACCGGATAGAGATATTGAGTTTTTGATTGAGCTATTGCCAGGCACAGGTCCAATATCAAAGAGACCATATAGGATGCCAGCAAAGGATTTGGTGGAAATTAAGAAGCAGATTAAGGATTTACTGGATAAGGGATATATTCGCCCAAGTTCTTCGCCTTGGGGATCTCCAGTACTTCTAGTGGAGAAGAAGGATGGATTGTTAATGATGGTTGTTGATTATCGGGGATTGAATGAAGTAACGATTAAGAACAAGTACCCACTACCAATGATCAATGATCTGTTTGATAGATTGCAAGGAGCTAAGGTATTTTCCAAGATCGATCTGTGATCAGGATACCACCAGTTGAAGATTCGAGAACAGGATATTCCAAAGACATCTTTTACTACCAGGTATGGGCTGTATGAGTATACCGTTATGTCATTTGGTCTGACTAACGCACCTGCCTATTTTATGAACATGATGAACAAAGTGTTTATGGAGTTTTTGGATAAGTTCGTCATAGTGTTCATTGATGATATCCTGGTTTATTCGAAGAATGAAGAGGAGCATAAGGAACATTTGCGTTTGGTACTTGGAAAGCTCAGAGAACATCAGTTATATGCCAAGTTCAGCAAATGTGAGTTTTGGTTGAAGGAAGTAGGATTCCTCGGACATGTTATATCTGGAGAAGGTATAGCAGTAGATCCCGCTAAAGTTGAAACCGTGACCAAGTGGGAAGCCCCAACAACAGTTGGAGAGATCCAGAGTTTTCTTGGACTCGCAGGATACTACCGGAGATTTATTGAGAATTTCTCAAAGATTGCGAAGCCTATGACTGAGTTGTTAAAGAAAGATACCAAGTTCATATGGACGGAGAAATGTGAGGCTAGTTTCCAGGAGTTGAAGAAACGTTTGGTTACCTCACCAGTGTTGATTTTGCCAGACCAGACCAAAGATTATGAGGTGTACTGCGATGCTTCACGTCGAGGACTTGGAGCAGTGCTTATGCAGGAAGGGAGAGTTGTTTCATATGCCTCAAGACAACTGAAACCTCATGAGTTGAATTATGCCACGCATGATTTGGAGTTAGCACCCATAGTGCATGCATTGAAGACATGGAGACATTTTCTCATTGGAAATCATTGTGAGGTGTACACGGATCATAAGAGTTTGAAGTACATTTTCACACAAAAGGAGTTAAATCTCAGACAAAGGAGATGGTTGGAGCTTATCAAGGATTATGATATGAAATTGCATTATCATCCTGGAAAGGCTAATGTAGTAGCAGACGCATTAAGAAGCAAGAGCCATGTCAATACGTTAATGACGGGAAAAATACCAAGTGAGTTAGCAGTAAAACTTCGTGAACTATGTTTGGAAATAGTTCCGAGAGGCTATGTAGCAGCATTGGAGATCCAGTCAACCTTGATGGATAGAATCAGGGAAGCTCAGAGGACCGACAAAGAGATTGCCGCTATAAAGGAGAAACTTAGCAAAGGAAAAGCTAAGGGATTTCGTGAGGATGAGCACGATACCCTATGGTTTGAAGACCGCGTTTACGTGCCCAATGACCCGGAGATCAGGAAGTTGATACTGCAAGAGGCACACGATTCACCGTATTCAATTCACCCAGGAAATACCAAGATGTATCTGGATTTGAAGGATATTTTCTGGTGGACCGGAATGAAGAAGGATATTGCGGAGTATGTAGCAGTTTGTGATGTATGTCAAAGAGTAAAGGCAGAGCATCAGAAGCCAGCAGGATTACAACCATTGCCGATACCCGAATGGAAGTGGGATAAGCTAGGCATGGATTTTATCACGGGATTACCCAGGACTCGTTCAGGCTATGACTCGATTTGGGTTGTAGTTGATCGATTGACGAAAGTAGCTCATTTCATCCCAGTAAAGACCACTTACACCAGTGCTAAGTTGGCGAAGATATACATGACCAGGATCATATGTCTGCATGGAGTTCCAAGGAGTATCGTATCAGATAGAGGAACCCAGTTTACCTCAAAGTTCTGGAAGCAGTTGCACGAAACTTTGGGTACCAGGCTAGAATTCAGTACAGCTTTTCATCCATAGACAGATGGACAGACCGAGAGAGTCAATCAGATTTTGTAGGATATGCTGAGAGCTTGTGCGCTAGATTGTGGATCTAGTTGGGACGATAATTTGCCATATGCAGAATTCTCTTACAACAACAGTTACTGAACCAGTTTGAAGATGGCCCCTTTCGAAGCTTTGTACGGAAGGAGGTGCAAGACACCGTTGTCATGGGACGAAGTTGGAGACCGCCAGTTGTTTGGACCTGACTTGATTAAAGAGTCTGAACAGAAGGTGAAGTTGATTCACGATAGGCTCAAGGTAGCCCAGTCCAAACAAAAGAGTTATGCGGATTCTAAACGCAAGCAGACAGTTTACGAAGTTGGAGATAGAGCTTATCTTCGAGTATCACCACTTCGGGGAACAAAGCGTTTTGGAGTTAAAGGGAAGTTAGCACCACGATTTGTAGGACCATATCGAGTTTTGGAACGTATGGGAGAAGTGGCCTACAAGTTGGAATTGCCCGAAGGATTGTCAGGAGTTCATGATGTGTTCCACGTTTCTCAGTTAAAGAAATGTCACGCGGAGATGGCTGACATACCGTTGAGAGACACAGTGCCCTTGGAAACTATTCAGTTGGATAATGATTTGACCTACGAGGAGAAACCAGTTAAGATCCTCGAATTTGCCAGCCGAGTTACCCGCAGCAAGGTTATCAAGTTTTGCAAAGTTCAGTGGGGCCACCACACGGAGGATGAAGCCACCTGGGAACGAGAGGAAGATTTACTCAAGGACCACCCTCACCTATTTTCTAGCCAACCCGAATCTTGAGGGCGAGATTCATCTTAAGGGGGGTAGGTTTGTAACATCCCAAATTTTCAATTTGGAATGTTATACATTAGATCATCATTGCATATCATATTTTACTTTGCATTTTGGTTGATCCTAGAAAATTCTACGCAACTCAATGACCCACGGAGAGAGTTGGGGATTTCGTTATTTTCATATTTGAGTTTTCTCAAATTTTGAGAATAGGATCATTTGATTTTATTTATTTTATCATCAATTATTTATATTACAAAAATATGAGAGAGGGAATAAAATGACTTTCCCAAAATAAAGAAATATTGAGGATTTAATAATAAAATCAAATAAGATTTTATTTCAGAGTTTTCTGGTGTTTTATTTGAATTTAGGAAAAATGTGCATTTTTCAAAATTGCATTTAGGTACCAAATAAATGTTCACCTTGTGCGGCTTCATTTTAGAAGCCCGTGAAAATTTATTTCGGAATTTTTGGAGTCTGTTTAGTATTTCTTTTTATTTTTCTTCCGAGCGGAATAATAATAATAAAAAACGAACCGACCTACGGGCCGTGTCCGCCTAGGACTCCGGCCCGAAGGGGGGCCTTTATAAGCCGAGGCAGCCCACCCCGAGGGAAACCCTAGCCAGCCCCCAGCCTAGCCGCCGCCCTCGCCCTAGCCGCCGCCGCCGCGCCGCCGCCGTCGTCCGCCGCCGCCGCGCCGCCGCCTCCGGATCCCGCCGCCGAGGTTCGTCGCACCTCGTTTTCCGTGCCGTCGTAAAAAAAGAGAAAAAAAAATTAAAAAATTGGCGTTCGTCGTTTTTTCTTTTTATCGGATTAAATCCACGATTTTTCTGATCGCGATTCCTGATACGATTTTCGTTTTAGTATAAATTTTCACTCGTTTATCACAATCAGGCGATTCAAGTGCCTAGAGTTTCGTCTCGAATCCCTCTATCCGAATAACCAACTTAAACAAGTTTTTGCTACTAAAATTTTCCCTAGATCCAGATTGCTAGAACGAAGTTGTTTTCTTTCGCCGTTGGATTTTCGTTGCTTCGTTCGATTTGATTCTTTTTGCCAACCGGAGTTCTTAAGTTGAACCTTCTGGTTAGATCTCTTATTTGAGTTTTACCCGTGCATTAGATGAGTACTTATTGTATGCTTGTTTGTTTGTCTGCAATAGAATACCCGGAGTGCGCCGCCTGTTACTTCAAATCGTTAGGTTTCGTGGATCATCAGCAAGGCAAGTAACACTTTGATCATACCTTTTCTACGACCCAGTTTTATTGCATTAGATCAACCCTCACACATTGCATGATTAGGATCTAATTAAATTGTGGGATGGGAAGTAGATGAGGTCGTACCTATTACATGTTATTATCAAACCTTTGGGAGTTACTTCTATGTTTGCTTATTATGCCATGCTATGCTAGTAGACGTGGATTGGGTGAGTGATATCCATGACAGATGTGAGATTGTTAATTAATGGTTTATCTAAGGTGGCAACCTAAACACACATCTGGGTGGATTGAGGCACCTGGGTATTCCAGGACTTGCCTGTTTTCTTTTGGACCGCCATCCAGGCTCAAAGGGATCATGAGACTATTCATACTAGAAACTTTCGTGTGCAGCCATAAGCTATTATGGGCTCTAGCATAGTTGACTAAGTTGTGCGAACTCTTACAGTGGTAGACTAGCAGATGTAGGGGATGTAGGTGGTACGGTCTACCCGATCGTAAGGTGCTAGCGCTTCTGAAAGACTATGTCTCGGTCATCCATCTTCTCAAAAACCATGTAGTGCGAGAAACCAAACGGAGACGATCGAGTCTTGTGGGGAAAAGTGTGCAAACCTCTGCAGAGTGTAATAAACTAATCATGGTTAGCCGTGTCCCCGGTTATGGACATCTTGAGTATCTCGTACTTGGATTTTCATGTGAATCTCAACATGTTACTCTAAATTAATTTTGTTGGGTTATGTTTAATGATGATGCTTAATTGGGATTGAGAATGCTGTCAACCATTCTCAATGTTTAACAACCACCATGATAGTTAAATAAATTTATTCCTTTGAAGTAGGGAAAAATTGGCTTTACGCAAAACTGTAACCATAGAGCTTTCCACCATCCAAATATGCATATAGTATAGCTGTTACATTCCATTACTCTCTATGTGTTACCTTGCCAGCATATTCCATGTGCTGACCCGTTTTCGGGCTGGAACATTAATGTTGCAGACTTTTCAGACGAAGATTAAGGAGTTTTTAGGTCGTGGTTCTATACTCAGTGATGCCGTTGGAGTTGATGGACTCACTTATCTTCCAAGCCTTTCGCTGTTATGGTTATTAGATGGCCTTAAGCCATATTTATTGTAATAAGTTCTCTTTTGAGACACTCGATGTAATAAGTGTGTGATTGCTACTCTGCTATAAATCCTCCGAGTACTGTGTGGTGTCAGCATTACTGATCCAGGGATGACACCGGAGCACAGAGATCAGACTGTTTGAGGTCTGGTCGCTACAAATACAACCGCT